>NC_143557.1:143850625-144151250 GCF_054136105.1 Typopeltis vanoorti | reverse complement strand
AGATGTTATTGCATCCACCCTATTTTTGCTGTGGAACAGATCATGCATTTATGTTTACTGTTTTTAACTATATTTTGCTTTGCAACCGTCAGTAATTTGCGAAGCATCCAGAAAGACCAAATATATTTAAAGGAAGCCTAAATATGGTAACTATTTTTATTGTTAATCATTTGAATATGAAGTTGCAAACGTGTTCCTAGTCATAGTGATTTTGTTCATCAGGAAAAAAGAGAGATGCTTTAATGTCCTGACTGTATATTTTTTTTAACGACGGTGAGAAAACGGTAAAACAAATATTTGCCTGTAGCATTGGATATGTTTTGTATATTATGTACCTGATATCTGGTAGTTAACTTCTATTTTGTTATATTTTTCATTTTTTTTAATTATGAGTAGTGTGTATAAAGTAAAATGGCCACTCCTACTCTGCTATGTGGTTCAGAAACTTGGACCGTCGAAAAGAAAGATGAAAGTAAACTACAAGCTGCAGAGATGAGATTTTAAGAACAATGAAAGGACGCACAAAATTGGACCACTTAAGAAATGAAGACATCACAAAAGAACGAGATTTTTACGACGTAAATGAAAAGATAAAGGAATGTAGAGAGAAAGAGCATTTATTAAGGATGGAAAAATATCGGTCGCCAAAAGAAGTAGATAAATGGACCAAAGGGAACGAGAGAGAGGGAAGGTGGGGGGGGAGAAAGAGAGAGAGACCAGCTGTGAAATGGAAACGGGGAAATTTAGGCATTTTGCCTGATGAATTAGACAAAGTGCCTAATTCTCGAGGAGAAGAAAATTAAGAACCAAATTTCGTTCCTTCGGGTCTCTAAATATACACGTGGCAATAAATAAGAGCGAAAGAGTGCGCGCACACGCGCACACACACACATACACACACACACACACACACACACACAACACACACACACACACACACACAGCATCTCAGCTATGGACGGTCGCGTAAGCTTCACTTTGAAAGGAAGTCATATAAATCTCGGTCAAGTAAACAAAGAAAGAAACGAAACATTATTATTATTGTAATTATTATTATTATTATTATTATTATTATTATTATTATTATTATTATTATTATTATTATTATTATTATTACTGGATAGATAGATGGAGAGAAAGAGCGATTATCGGATAATGTGCAATAGTAGTAGGAAATAACTCTTTTCTGCTTTTTTTTAAATGCACGAAAGAGAATTCTCCGCCTGACTAATCGCTGACGCTTTACGATTTTCGTGTGTGGTTTTGGAGCCTCATTTATTATAACGGAGAAGGATTAAAATCCTTCCACCTCAATTCGCACGACATATCGAGAGGCACAAGAATTATTCCGCCCAGAGTAACTCGGTTGGATAGAAATAGCTCCTACGCGACTGCATCATTTAGGAACAGAGTTGTCCTTGACCGGACAGACCCACCCCCGTCGTCAAAAAGAAGCAGCTGTCGGCCTCACCGAGCAAGCACAGCGGCATTATCTTTTCGGATATGCCGAAGACATGAGCAGCAACTGCGGTGACGTATTCTCAGCAAAACGAACTAAACAAAGCTCCAGAAAATTTTCTTTTCTTTCTTGTTTTCTTTCTTTTTTCTCCGCCACAGTTAACCCTTTGGCTCGTTGACAGCAGTAACGGTGGATGATTTAAGACGGGAAAGTTGTGAGAGATCTAAGATAACCAGATCTAAGGAAACCTCTGTTTCTCTTTATCGCAGCAATCTTCCTTCCTCAAACAGCTACTAAGTGCGCAGCTTTAAGTTCGGCACACATCCGAAGAGCCCCCTCCCTCTCCCCCGTTCCCTTGGACTGCATGGACAGAGCAAGCGCATCCGAGTGGTAGTGGACATTATACTCTCGTAACCGGAGTGCCGCACTTTGGCTAATTTAGTTTGGTTTTATTTTGAGACTACGAGGCCAGGGTATCATATCTGTAATCGAGTGTGTGTTTTAGGGCCTGTTTAGCGATTTTATGAACTGAAAAAATCCTGATGCCTTCTCACGAGACTGACTAATTCACTTTCAGTTTAAACCACGCTATGAAGGATGTTTAGCGTCCGGATTCGTACCCAGATATCTCAGTAGAAGGACAAATGTCGCGTCTCTCCCAGGACTGCATCACTTCGCAGTGAGTTTGTAATCTCAAAGAGATCTTCACTTTCTAGCCCCACCGGAAATATACTTTCGCGTAGAAATAGAATCGATCTCAATCCTTTCTTATCAGTTTTCGCACTATCTTTTCGTCTTCTTTTTTATGTGCGTTTTACAAGAGCTTCCACATGCCAATTAAGATCGCTAAATCCTTCCACCCGATTCTAGAGGGAAAAAAGTACTGCTATTACAGAATACATACGACTTTATTTGAACTAAAATGTGCTTCTCACTTCAGCCAGACAACTTTTGGAATGCAGCATGCAGTGCTATGGTTATGATAACTGACGATGTCCTGGCTAATAATTCGAATGCTGTTTCATTGTGGTAAAGCAAACTGATCTGCAGCTTAACCGAAGTTTTTTGTACAATCATAAGAAAGTGAAGATTTGCTTTTCGGCTATAAATTTGCTATTAATTTATAGCTGTCTTGTGTTTTTGATCTCAACGTTTAGTGAAACCGTGATGTCAGATGACCAACTTATTTTTAATTACTCTGAAACATAACAACAACTAGTTTTATTTGGAAAAATAAAACTAGTCTTACCAGTCTTATGCTTCGATCGAAGCATAAGACTGGTAAGACTAGTTTTATGTATTTGTTTGTGTTTTCGTAGCCAGTTTGGCTCGAAAAAACTTTACCTCCGCATGAGACCGGCTAACTCAGCTTCAGTTGACGAGCACTGATAAAGCTTCTTCGTGTATTAGATGGGATTCGGACCCACGTCTTTCCAGCCAATGGACATCGTCTTCACCAGCCTAGCTACGGAAGCCCCATAAAACTCCTCCAAGATAATGTCCAACAACAACGAATGACAAGAGCGATAACATTCAATTAAGAAAACGTTTGTGGTAGTCAGTTGCAGTCAACCTAAAGGAAGTCTTAGTGATTAATGAAGAAAAAAGGAAGAAAGGGGTAAAGCAGAAACGCATCCCACTGCGTGTCATTCGATCTGGGCTGGGCGAACATTACTTTTCGATGATCATTGTTTCCATCGTTTGAGATCTTCCCACTCCACTGACAACTTTTCTGAATCATCGCTTTGATTGCGGGAAATCAGCTGAAATCACGTTACGCTATCGACTTTGTTTCGATCTGGTTTGATTTTGAATTATGATGGAAGCAACTAAGGCGATGAGACCATAATTACTATGTGAACAGTCCTTCGCGTTCTTTGGTCCAGATTGTTTGTTTTGCTGGATGAAAAACCAGTTTCTGGAAAGAAACCCTTCTACCTCCACAAGAGACCTTCATTCAGATAAATAAAAACTTGTACACAGGACTCGAACCTGTGTTTTTCTGTTTGTGCCTAAACATCGACTTTATCTTGTTAACTTCGTGCACGTTTTAGCTCAGCTCATCTTTTCTATTTCAACTGCTTAGACTTCGTCTTTGAAATTCTTCTTTAAGAAGTTTAGCTTTGAAATACTTCTTACCCCCCCCACCAACCTTTTTTTTTTTTGAGGCCATTAAAATCGCTGTTCTTCTGAGTTGTTCACCTAATTTGTGGAAGAAGTAAAAGTCGCATATGACGTCTGGTGAGTAAACAGATTCAGATTAATCATTCAGATAAAGAGCAGGAACTTCGGATGCCCAAATGCTTGATAGAGTCCGTGCAGGAGAGGTATTCATGATTCGTTCAAAGGACCGAAACTCCATTCGCTGGAGTTACATACACACACTCTCAGCGCTAACAGAATGATATAATAAACTGGTGTTAATTGTATTCGCCAAATATAAGTGGCAAATCGTTGTCCTTGAGAGAGGCGCTGTTTGGCTATTGATGTCATGTCTGCATCACTGATTCCAGTAATTTGGTATATCATTGACATGTGTGAATAATACGAATAACACAGAGAAAGAAACCTAAAAAATAAAGTTCAGTTTTTCGTTTTAGTTCGTCAGTTTCCCTGTAGAGGACGCCAGGATCGTCTCGGGTCGGAAGAAGTCTGAATTAAACTTCTTGTATCCTTGACTGGCGTCTTCCTGGCTGTCACCTCTTTTCTAACTGCAGGCACCTGCCAATCGTGGCACTCGGCCAAACACGCTTCCAAGCAAGTAAAACGGTGTGTGTGCGTGTGGTATTTATCTCCCCGTAATAATTGCTTAGTTCTCTTTCAACATCACTATTTATTCTGTAGCAAGAATCCAGGATCGCTGTCATGTTCATTCCGCAGCGAAAAGGGGAGGCTGAGGGGAGGGGACTTTCTCTACTTGATTAACCACAGCACTATTAACATGACGAACATGAGTTTACAACTGAGGAAACCCTCTGATTATTCCATGCGTTCTGTTGTGGAATAGGGAGAGATAAAAGGGTTACGTGTCAATCAATTCATGGCCCATCGCTAAGTCGGGTTCTTCCATTAGCCAGAGAAACTGCGCATTTAAATAAAGAATCAAATAAGAGCGCCTAGCGAAGATTAATTAGATGCTTCGTGGTATAAAAGTAATTGAGTTCAGTTGCGATTGCATTTCATTAGCGCCAAGAATTACAGAAGTGACTGCGTCAGCAGTAACTCCTCCAATTCTTCTTGCAGCAGCAAAAGATGTGGCCAAAAATTGTGAAGATTTACTGGGATCAAAACCACATTTCCGAGTGCTCAACAGTATTGAAATCTAAGAAATTTTAGCAGATAAAAATCCCACAATTTGAGACATTCTGTTTGTATCTCCCTGTTCGACTAACTGCTGCATTGTCGTCTTAAAAAGTCCATAAGTTTTAAGATGAAAGGTAACAATATTAGATGCACTTAGCTACGATGATGCTCTTGTAGACAGCTGAGGGGTAGTCATTCTGTTCTGATAACGAGGATGATGAAGACGGCAGGAGCGAATTCAAAAATAAAGGGAAAGAAAACAAAACTCATTATACTGTTGTAATTAATGAGATGCAGAGAGGACTTGTGGATTCACAGTGATGATCGCTCTTTCCATTATCGTGTGGCAGAGTCAGTTTGAAGTGGTTGAACCCAACAACACTCTTACGTCTAAACACCATCGCATTTTGTCTAAAATAGGTGGGAAGCGACTGCTTTTGTTCTCATAAGGCAATCTATAGAAGTTCATCTAGTAGATCAATCAAAGAAGTGAATATCTCGGATACCATCCTGCACAGAAAGGTGATGTCTATATTATGACAATACAGTGTCGCCAAACGCTCAAGAAAAGAACCTGAAAACAGAAGATATTAAGGTCTGGAACATCTTATCGGAATAAATAAATCACAACTTGCGCTGCTCCCAGAAAGAATCTCTCAGTTTTAAACTAGGATTGGTGAAGTCTTGCATCCGATGAAGTGGTCTTTCTCCAGGCATGTTGCGAGAATCCGCTTTTTTGGTTGAGGGATGTATTTTTATGTTCTTTATTCCTGACTAAGATAGTCCTTTCTGTCTCTCCGCAGTTCCACATCGACGAGGGATGCTATAGATACCTTGGACGGAGAGAGAGGATCCTTTCGATCCTTTATTCGTCTCAGGAAAGTGCGAACCTTGTTTAAAGCTGTTTTTTTAGAATGGGGCCCCGTTTATCTGTTGTACTTTTAACGTAGGCTAGAGATATGGTGTATGGTTGGGGTTTATGGAATTTAAGGGGTTTGTGCCAGGATGTTTTGTTGGAATGATGTCAGTAGAGCTTGTTTTTCCAGGTGCCATGCATGTTTTGAAGACGAAATTCCCTGAGAGACTAAAGTTTTGAAAATTCCATGTTTCTGGACAGGAAGGGAATGTGAAGTGGCAAGTAGATATATCGTGTGTGTGTGTGTGTGTGTGGTATATGGGGAAGGTTATAATAGACAACACATGAAGGGCCCCCTCTTCCACTTGTCTTCTAATTAAAGTATTCAAGAAGGCCAGAGCCCCTTCATTTACTTCCTCAGTAAAACTAATTCCAGGATTGGTATTGTTGAGAAAATGTAGAAGGTGAGGCATGTGGGGACCAAATACATTCTACATACCTCAACCATGCTTTGGACCAAGAGATGCCGAATGAAGCGCATTCAAACGATTCCGTGTATAAGTTAGCATTGGGAGTGAAAGTGAGGAGTCCAATGCTACACCTTCAATTTGTTTAAAGAGCTACTTGTTCCAGCTAAAATACCTCGATTAAAGAAAGATGCTTAAACAGTTCACGGGGTAAAATTTTGGACAGCAGAACTAATGTATCGTCTACGTTTGTAAGCGATTACATAAGAAGCTCACTAAGTAATCTTCTTCTCTAATTTAGGTTCTCAATAGCAGTTTTAGAGTTTGTTCCTATAATGTCTTGCCAATATATTGGAATAACAGCAAATACAAAACGACAAATTTTAATAGATTATTAGATGTATACAAGTACAGTACAGTACTATATTAACCAGTGACAAAATAGTTACTGTTAGTTTTATTAATAGTAAAGCGAAGGCTATTTTACTAATCGAATGTGACTTATATACGATGAGTGTCGGTTCCTGTAGCACTTTGGAAATTACGTTTGCATTTGGAAATGGCGTTTGTAACCAGAGCGCTAGGCTGCCAGATGAAAGACCTAAGTTGGATTGTGGTCGCTAACTAGAGCAACGTTTTCTAAGCCTTTCTTCTACTGGTTCCCGAATTAGTCAATATTTGGCATGGACAGTAGGGTGTTTTTCTTCCTGAAAATCGGATTTTTAAACCCCTGCATTCCTTTGTGTGTGTGTTGTCTCTCTCTCTCCCCCACATGTCTTGGTTCATGGATAGCTTTTTAACTTACTACTAGTAAAGGCTGAAGGATGACGGAGACTGGCGTAAGAAATTTATTTTAGGATGAATGTAAGCGAAGTATAAAAGAAACAAAACATTCGGCGATTAAAATGATGAAAATTGTCAAATTTTCAAGCTTTGTCTTTAAATGTTTTCTGCATTATTATTGAGAAAAACTTTTGAATGTTTTGTTTGGCAAAACTTTAAGGAAATTTCTTTAGTGCATCCCAAGAAAACCGCATAAACCCTTTGGTATGTCCTTGAGCAGCCCTTTGGCTTTTCCTCAATGGATTCTTGCAGAAACAAATAAATTACAGGGGACATCTCTGATGGCCTCACAAGGGGATTTGATTACAACGTGGAGTCTAATTTGTGGGATATCATATGCAGATCGCGCTTCACTCCCGCGCATTTCTATCATGGATGGTCATCATCAAAGCTACCGCGGTGTGGTTTTTGCAAGTGAATGCCGAGTGAGCATCGTTGTGAAAGGATTTTTGAACCATTGAAAAATTAAGACTGCGCAGTGCAACATCAAAATGCTAAACTTATTTAACCATTCTGTTAAAAACTGATTTTTTTTCTAAAAAAAAGAAAGTAAATTAAAAGGTGGATGCAGAATGCTATAAGTTTGACTTTTCAGACTTTAATAGGCGATGAGTAGACGTCACTTCCGGTTTCTTTACGTTTCTTTAAACGTCATTTGACTCGTTCTCATCGCTCGTCTCGCCCGTATCCATCACGCTGCATCATCACCACCCACCCACCTACCAAAGGCATGCTAATGAGAGGGAGAGTCGACCGCGGGAAGAAACGAATTGTCTCTCGTAAGAGCAACCTCCCCTACGATCATTAATTGCGGTAGCACCGAAAATAATTCATCTCATACGTCCATCCCCTCCGTTGGTCTCTTCCGGTTCTCTTTCTTCATCTTCAGGATTATCTTTAGTCCCCGTGCCACTTCCGACTGTCTCCATCCTCGCTCTCTCACGCTCCCAATTTCCGTCTGACCTCCGTTCATTCATTTCGGCAAAGAAATTTGACTTATCGAACTGACCGGGGGGGGGAGGACAAGCGGGGGATTCAGAACAAAGACGGTAGGTACAGACTTACTTAGACATTAGTCGCCCGGTGGGAAATGGAAGGTACAATTTCGCTTTCGGATAGATTTAGTGGAATGTTTCGGTGTCAGGATGGGGACTTGATCGCAAATCAAGCGGCGTAGTAAAGAAATCCGCCATCAAGCTATTGACGTCTTAGTGAACAAGAAGGCTAAAAAGAAAAACGCCAATACGATATCTCTCTTAAAACTTGGTCTCGAATTTTTCATGTTTTCTAAATCAAATCTATCCGATGAATGGATCTATAAGAGTCTGTTAACCCAGCAGGAAGATAGTGTTAATGGCGACATGCGTCTCGTAACTCGCGTTGCGCGACATTCCTCTCATGAACACTCACATGCAGTCATTAACAGAACTCAGTTCAAAGTTTGTGTGTTCGACTTTTGTGCATTCTCATTTATTCCTGCAGGATTTCTGAGTTTTTCAGGATAATATCAGTTAAAGGCAATCACATAAGAGTTTAGAGGTTGTTATTTGCAGTTAGATAGAAGATTATACGAACTTCGTGTTTGCATAAACTGCACTCGTTATGTGATTACAATATTACAATGCAAAAGTCTCGGGACTTCCTCAATTAATTTTGAAATCATCCTGAAATGTATTTTGGATTTGTAATTGATTTCCACATCTATGTAAGTTTTTTTTTTTTTTTTTTTTTTTTTGAGTCTGCGTTCTTGCCAGTTTACCGTCAATCTGCAGGTTTCTGTCCCATTTCGTTCTTGACGAAGAAATTCTGCAAGCAGAACGCACTGTTGCAGCAGTACCATGGGAGTATTATGTCACCTCCGCCTTAATCAGCAAAACAAACGAATAGTTTTGTTAAATAAAAAGACAAAGCAGCAGGACTCATTTACACCAGAATCGTTTACGTAGTTCGGCAATACTTCTGTTTGGTTTTTGTTTTTTTTCAAATGTGCGCGTGTCCTAAGAACACTTTCGAGCTGACCTGATCTGAAGCTAACCATTATGAAGTAATATCTACTAAAATATTTGAGGGAATTCAATCCTGAGAAGACGATGGTAATCCATCATAGAAAGAAAGAAACAGTGAAATCCCCGTGATGGTTTTCTAAGCAAGAAGTAAAAATCGATTTCTTATTTGACATATTTACTTTGCGTGAAAAATCGTGCACCACATTCTGTGAGATTTTAGGATTCAAAGACCGTCGTGGACGGTCTTCGAGATTTGGAAAGATTTTCCATCTTTCCAAACAAGGGCCAGCCGGAAAGGTGCATGCAACAGCCATAACATAGCATCACATAACCTTAGTTGAAGCTGTGATTCCGAAAAACCCCAGCCTGACATTCAAATTAAATTTCCGTTAGACATCCTTTAGCTCTCTGAAAAATATGATAATTGAAAAGTGTCGTGAAGTAGACGAAGTTCTGATAGCAAGTTCTGAGAAAGTGGTTGCTTTTGGTCTTCTCCCCTGAAACGTCGGCGCCAGTATGTAAGAAGCACGATGTTGTTTCGTACTAGACTTCCCCAGAATGAATTCTTACCTGATAAATTTTATCAAAATGTAATTCTTCACTCAACTAGTTTGGTTTCGCAGGTTCCTTGGTGTTCTACCATAGCAGTGTCAGTCCATAAAACAGAACCCCACAGCCTAGTTGTTAGTACGTGGAATACCTTGATATTTTCTGCACTCTGAATTCTCAGTTCAGACAACCACCCTTCCTCCCACCCTTTTGAAGTTCATTGTTGAGATGAAGTTGAAATAACTAATTTTAAAGCGTTGAATTTATTGTCGGTTTCTGGAACAACAAAAACGGATTCTGTGAAGCATTTTTTCAATTGTTCCACAGTCGAGAACAATGGGAAAAACACTCTGGGAATTCCTGTATGATGTAAGTAGTTTACCCTAAAACCCGAAGTCCAGTTTGTCTGCCATCCAAAAACAGCGAAACTTAAGATAATCCGGTGGATTATCATAAAGATCTGATTTCACGTTCTACAGGAAGGAATGGTTCGAAACCATACTTCAAAGTTGGGGACCCTAACAGGCCTCTACTGACCATGACGTCTTCCCCCTGTTCAGATTCCAGCTGCTCATTGACAATTGGGTACCATGAACAGCTTGCTGCAGGACAACAACAAATTCCATTCGAAATTAGCTCCTTGCGGCACAAGTACTACCTGTGACAGCAGCACGTGGTACTGCTGCAAGATGCCCTGCATACGTTTATATATTTGCTGCTTCTTTACATGCATGCGAATGATTTTAATCCATTTGAAGGGACGAATGTTTTCACATTTGGGCAGAAAGTCTTCTACACGCTTGATAAGTAGTAGTGAAGGAACACACTCATCTTATAAAGTGGGAATTCGCAGTTATCTTTTTATGTCTTAAGATGTCTTTAGTAAAGAATCTGATTTTCGTACAAATCGAATAACAAGCAGATGCAAGTACAGGTGGAAGGGGCATATGCAAGGGCGCAGACGAGAGAGAGAGAGAGAGAGAGAGAGAGAGAATACGCAATAAGCACGTGTGAATGAATGTGAACAACACTTGGAGCCACACTTCCGATGTGTACAACAAAAGACGGAAAGTAGACGTCAAAGATCGTCATCTGAATGTCGAAGATATGTCGCAATACTATCGGATCAGACAAAAACACGAGCACCCCTCTGCAACAAGGGGGGGGAGCACAAACTAGGGGTTACCAGGTCGTCAAAAGAGGCTCAGTGTGTCCGCCGGATACTGTCCACAAAGCGACGGCAGCGATAGCTGTCAACGTCAGACGACGCCAATTTCCGCATCCGTCGGCAAAGAAAAATGTTGCAGACAGAAGGAGGAGTGACGGGTTAAGAAAGAGCAAAATGCTCGCTGAGTGGAACTGGAAACGCAAAAGAAAAATTAGCAAAAAGGTAAAGCTGGAGGGGAAAAGGGTTTGCAGAGAAGCAATGCGAACAGAAATAACACAACTCAGGACTGTAAATGTATCGCATATCACGGACTTATTTGCGCTATCCCTCTTGGGAAATGGGAACAACAACAATCTTTATGGAACCCCTTAACGTTCTTTAGACTAAACCCTCACTTTTTACTCCTAAAGGGATTTCTAGAAAAATTTCTCGTCAAAAGTCCATACACCTAAATTGCACACCCGCACACGTACATCGATAGTGTGTAGACTTGATGTAGAAAGTACATCATCTGCTCGTGATGTACTTTCTACCCGTCGAGAAATGCTCCGCTCCAGACTGTAATAATATCAATAAAAGGAATTGAACCATCACGTCTTTAAGCGACCGTAAGCCGCTGTTCAGCGCAAGTAGAATTGCCTGCTCGAATTCGTTCAGTGCAATTGGATGTTCATTTCTATGCTTCTTTTAGGTTGGAATCGGAATATCGTTTAGGACAGCCCATTCTTCCACATCATTTTACTCGCATCATGGGGAAATAGCACTCGGGTCTGTTCGGTAAAGCTGTCGCCAGTGCATTGTCTAGGTTCATCATTTTGGGCCCAGTCCATACCAACAGAAACCATCGTGCTTTTTGCATTCAGTTTCACAGTTGGAATCTTGTCGGACCTAAGGCATTCAAGCATCAGTCACATCTGCCTATCCGACGAAAAAAAAATCACTCCGTATTAGGACCTCCCAACACCACAGAGTAGTTATGATGTTGTTCTTAATACTAGAGAAGTCTGTGTCGTATTTGCCGCAGTTGTGCTTGATTTATGTATCCTTCTGTAGAAACTGAGGCCGTCTCGCTGTTTGTATCCCATTCTGTTTGATATCACCGTCGGAATGGCAAAATATCGTATCGTATCGTAGTATAAGTATCGTAGCACCCTACGAAGCATCTCACATTTCCATCGGCTGGCCGGTGATAAATGTTGCCTGAAGTTGATTTTGCGTAAACGTTGTTATTTTGCCAATTTCACGAACGGATTGATAACCGCTCTTTCGGTTCCTCTCCAAGCCACTGAACAGAAGAGCAGGCAGGTAACGCAGGTGTACATCTGTTTTCCTTCTATAACAGAATGCGATGACAGAAATGCATTATCGGTACATAGGAATATACGTAGTAGGGTTAGTGCCTCCATACTTGTTTTGGCAGTGTTCCTTTGGTGTGCTGCTGCTGGTGGCACTGTAACAAACATTCTGTTTAGAGTGAAAATCCGTTTGTTGGGTTATTAAGCATATTTTGTAACTTTGAGAGTATTTACTTTGAATGCTTTGAAAAATAGTACAAACTGTGTTGGTCTCGAAACACGCAAATTCTGATCAACAACGAATACGAAAAGATCTGTAGATAAAACCTGTAAGATGGAAAGGTGAATCTTTGAAAGATTTACATACATACTTGTAAGAATTTCATCCACAGAAGGGTAGAAACTTGGAGCATTGTAATGATACGGATGTGCTAAGAGGTAAATGAGTGAGAATAATGATCTAGGGACTAGTTGAACGTTTTCAAGCTGCTTCTACCTTATGAGAAGCAGGATGGGTGGTGTAGCACTGATCGATGAAATTCAATTAATGTTATTACTATTGATTCATTCCTACAGTGGATCTTGAAAGCGGAAACTTCATACTCTCTCTCTCTCTCTCCCTTACATCTTAAGGTGCTACGCGATTCCAGTATCGCGTGCAAGTTTGCATCAGCACACAACTTCTTCAGCAGCAGAATCGCCACCAGTTCTAGTTCCACCGCAGATCTTCAAGACAATCCCACATTTCGATACAAGTCAGATTATATTTGACGCGGTCTGCCATGGAGGATTTCTTACCAAAATACTATCTTGTGGCGATCCTCCCGCCCTGAAAATATACGAACCCTTCCCAAGAGGCCTTGTGTTTTTCTTTTATTAGTGCTTTTGATTAGGGATTGGTTTCAGACTGTTTCGAACTGTTGGTTTTCATCAGACACTAGTCAGAAACTTTAAGAAGGCAAAAACTTTCTTTTAAGTACAATACATTTAGAGTAGTGGTGTATACTTGGACACATCAGTCCAAGTATATCCCCAATTTTGATCCAACAGTAACCAAAAATGAAACAAACAAACAAACATACAAACAGTGACAGTTAAAATAGGAGAAACAAATTCATTCACACACGTCAAGTCAAGTATGTCCCCACTTTTTGATCGAACAATAAATCAAAAATGAAACAAGCAAACAGTGTTAGTGAAAATTACAAAAACTAATTCATTCAAATGAACAATTTGTGTTTTCACTTTTGGTTTATTGTTGCATCAATAAACCAAAAGTGAAAACACAAACACAAAAGTGAAACAAAAAAGTGGTAGTCAAAGTGAGAAAATTAAATCCATTCTGACACATCAAGCCAGGAATATGTTCCTACGTTTTTTGGATACAACAATAAACTAAAAAAATGAAACAAACAGTGAGTGACAGTGAAAATGACAGAAACTAATTCATTCAGACAAATCAACAATATTTTCGGTTTACCTTTGGTTAATTGGCCCAACAATAAACCAAAAATGGAGCAATCAAAAAATAGGGTGGCAGTGAAAATTAGAGAAAAAACTAATCCATTCGGACACATCTACAATATTTTTGGTTTATTTAGTTTTATTGATCCAGCAATAAACGAAAAACGAAACAAACTGTGGTAATGAAAATGACAGAAACTGATCGATTCAGAGACATCGAGCCAAGTACCCCCTCACCTTTTGATCCAAAAATAAACCAAAAATTAAACCTGCACGCAATTAGTGACTCTGCGATCAAAATTAATCAACGTGGAAACTATTCCATTTAAACAAATCAATCCTCGTGCATTATTCCAGCATCTGAGAATCACTACAAAAAAACAAACCGCTTTCATATCCAGTTTATGAACATCCATAAATTCCAATTTAATGACGTTCATCACCACTCACCTCTATTCATCCAAACTAGACCTCTTACCCATCGCCTAGAATCTACCGCTGTCCATCCTCAATGCCCAAATGGCACTTGGGCTTTTGTGGAGTAGACATTGCAAGAGAATGCGAAATTTGGAATCCCCTGTTTTGACCTCTTCTGGCTCAAGGTTTCATCGTCCCATTTATTAACATTCACCGGTTTCTAAACTCCAAGAACCACTCCGACGTTTTCGCCTTCGTACCCAAAGAGCTCTGCCTTCTACAGTCCAGCGATCCAAGTGGTGAATTCGTCTTCCTTAGTGATTTATTGTTAACACGAACTGGCTCCTGCTTCTAAACAACAGTGGCCAAGCTGGACGTGATGCACAAGTTTTTGCTGAAAGCAATAAGCTAACGCAAATAATAAATCGACTCAATCCAATTCCTGATAACCCTCTCCAATACTTTTCATCTGTGTTTAAACAGTTCTCCTTCAGATGCACCTTAGAGGTCCTTCTCTTCTCGGAACCTCAGATAACAGTCATGTGCAAGTTGCCTTTTCTTCAACCACTCCTCATCTCGTATCCTTTGGCACTGCTAAGGTACCAAGTGTGATGACCTGCGAATCTTCTAGCCTTCCTTTCCATGTTCAGCTTAATGCTTCCGCTCTTGTGACTAAATATCTGCTCTGAGAGAGAGTCACAAAACTTAGCCTGATGAGTACGAAAGCCTCCATCTATCATTTTAACAAACTTCTATCGCATGAAATCAGTTTAAGAAAACTCTTAGCCTTCCCACAGATGAAAGCACGCATTAAATGTAAAACAACCATTAGCAAATTCAAATCCAACTTCTTAGAGACCAAAACCAGAAAACTTGTCTCTTACGCAAATGGAAATTGTGCCTTTTGGACCCTTGCGAAGACCATCGGGTGCAACTTTTCTTGGCTTACTTTTCCATCGCTCTCTCTTATATACACGACACCACTGTTACAGAACCCAAAGAGACATCGTTACAGCATCCAGAGACCATCTTTGTATCTTCTGTTATTTACATGGTCACTGCTCCACTGATATTTGCATCAACACACACACGCACGCACGCACGCACACACACACACACACACACACACACACACACACACACACACACACACACACACACACACACACACACACACACACACACACACACACACACACACACACACACAGAGAGAGAGAGAGAGAGAGAGAATTCTTAAGAATATGATTATGCGTTTCTGAATTGGTAAATCTGAGCTAGTATACAATGCATCTTAGTGCATCTCATAAGGTTTGCAGGGTAAATAAGTCTTGAGCTCTTTTTAGAGTACTGAAGTGTACAAGATTTTTTGTTGTTTTCAAATGGTTGTTTGCTTTAACAAAGCTGAAATGTAAACTTTTCGGGTGGCTTTTCCATAAGGAATGTTCTATTACATAGTCAGTTATATGACAATGCAGTTTGGGGGTATTCTGTAGTTAGAATCAAAGTTATGCTTTAGCTTATCTGCGTAATGGCATAGGTGTTACTATTTTATATGCTGTGACTGTGGTGAAAATAAAGTCTCTTTTTTCCGAAAGAGAGATCAGCATTATACACCCCCTGTCCAAAATGAAACCGAACTTTTCGGTTTCTTTTTGGACAGAGGATGTATAATGCTGATCGAAAGCGGCAACCTTCATTAGTGTTGTGTCAACTGTTTATCACATTTGTTTCACTAGAAGTCGAGTTATAGTGTGTTTTGACGAACGGTCGGAAAATGAGTTTCAAACAGAGCTGCGATTGATTTTTGTGTTAAACTTGTAAACGTTTTACCGAAACGCATCAAGTTTACGAGTGGTTTAAGCGATTTCAAAGTGGTCGTCAAACGCTTGAGGACGACGAAAAGCCGGGCCGTACAAAAACTGGACTGAGCGAAGTTAACATCCAAATAGTGCGTGATTTCTTCAAAGAAAACCCAAAATCGTCCGTGGGATTGATTGAAGATTCCAAAATCAACTGTGCACAACATTTACATTTAGAATTTGAGCCTTCGTAAATTGAATTCGCGATTTGTTCCCCACAAGTTGACCGACGACCAAAAAAATTTATCGAATTGAACACTGCAAGGACCTCATTAAAACCGCTCGTAAGAACTCAAACTACCTTGAAACGATCGTTACTGGTGACGAAACGTAGTGTTTTGAGTATGAATCCGAAACATAGCGCCAGAGTGCTAAGTGGAAACCACCAGAAGAGGGCATCCGAAAAAAAGTCGCTTGGAGAATTGAAAAGTAAAGCCAATGCTGATTTCTTCCTATCATTCCAAGGGCATTATCCACAAATATTCGTTCCGCATGGCTAAACAGTCAATGGTGAGTTTTATCTCGAAGTTTTGAAGCGATTGATAGCAAGGATTCGTCGACGACCGACCGTTCATCAAAACATACTGTCAGTCTTGGCACTATAACTTGGCTTCTAATGAAACAAATGTCATAAAGAGTTGATACAACACTAAGGAAGGTTTCCGCTTTTGATAACAAAAAGATACAACAGGTAGCGCCACTAGTTTCTTATATTTTAGAAGAGTTCGGTTTGGTTTTGGACAGAGGGTTTATTACTCTGTGATAGTTCGATAAAGAGATTCACATTTGGCATAGAAAATTACAGAAATAAACCATATTAATGTTTGAAATCACACAATTGTTGGGAAGGAATAAAGCATTAAATAGCACAACAACGTGAACTTACTACAGGCCGAAATTTTCTTACTTATATGTAGGGTTCCCTCAAGATTCTTATTTTAATGAGCGGTGCAATGAAACTGAAATTAGGCAAGCACAAGAATCAAGTTAAACAAGATATTTAATTCTCTCACCAAATTATTTTACATAAGAAACAAGAACTCTATTAAGATCAATACAATTAGAAAATAATATATGCATTCTATAAAGTCTTTAGATTCTACTCAGCTGAGTGCATCATTTACTGCTAGACCTTATGTATAAGGCTTTCACAATTCTCATCCGTTAGGATTTCAACTTAGTTTCACTTTAAACAACATCAATATTCAGCTAAACTCTTGAAATTTAATTCTTTTCAGTCTCATAGAATAATCAAAAACTTCAATTTTATCGACGCTTAACTGGCAACTTCAATATCTATCAGAGGATTAAAATAGTTCTTAAAAGGTTCAGTCTTAAATATACGTATGCATTGCGCGATAACACATTCAAACACGAACTATTTCTTTAATGAAGTTTCTCACATTTTGTTCCGCAAGGAAATGTTTCATAATATCATTCAATCAAGCTGGATTTCAGCAACACGAAACTTGACCAAGTTCTCCGGACACAAGCAACACTCTCACACGTTAGTTGTAGAATAGATATTCTTACCGGTATGATCATCATAGCTTGCACATTATGGAAAATTCTTGCATCACTTCTAAGCACTCGATAATCTTCCACTGTAGGCAACACACTTGTCGTCTCCCTGAGTTCAATAACTTATTTGCCAAGACTCGAAAAGATATTTTCTTGCTCGTAATAACTTGTCTTACGATAAATCTCAATCATATCATTATTATCCATTCACTCGGGTAAATTCCTTTACAAGGTGACAGGAAACTATAAATAAATATGAGTTCGAAGTAGGATTCACTAAAATCGGAACAAGTTTCCAAATCTTTGTAACGTCGTTCGATCTCAGGTTAGGTCACGTCTCACTACCTATCTACACTCACTCCATTTTCCTTCCGGTTCCTTCTTCCTCTATCTCCTAAATCCTCTCTCTTTTTCCAGCCCAAACCACCCAATTATCACGTGATCGTTGTACAGTCCTCGATGCTAAGGCACGCGCTATCAAGAAATAACTTAGTGTTCTGACTGCAGCCAATCAAATCCATTAGCAGAGTCCCTTAGAAATACTTTCGCTTTCAGTAACAACAAATGAAATGCATAGATTACAGTTCACTTAGGATACATTTACAAGTTAATATAAAGAATTTATACAAGATAAAATAACTAAAAAAACTACAATTATTATTTCAATGAACAAATAACAGTAAGTGTTTAAATTACAATTTATTTAGGAGCAAACTTTGCTCAGGAAATGCAATTCGTGTTAAATCATGAATGAAGTATTAATAATCATAAAATTCTTCATTCACAATTTAACATTTCACGATCAACTAAATGAGTTTGAAACAAAAATGTTTCAAAAATGACCACAGAGCTTTTGGGAATGCAACCCTCGCAATTTCAGTAGTTCAGTCCTTATTGGCCAAAAGCCGATTGGAACGAATATGAAATGTGATCTACCATATTGCGAAACAGTAACTCACACGGTTCAGCTTCGTTCCGTGATGAATTTGCAAAGTAATCGAAGGGATGCGAAAATTACCCTGCTTGCTAAACGGTAGGTTGAAATCCCGTCTAGGACGCGAATAATCTTAAAAGGGCTTTTCAAGAAAATAAATTAGAGGGTCTCATAGGGAGATGGAAGAATTTTCCTCTTGGAAACCAGCTTTTTTTCCAACAATCTTCTGACCAGAAGAACACAAACAGTAAATATATACTGCTTTGAAAAAAGTTAACGGACACTATAATGTAAGGAACCAACAGTCATCCACCCACCTTAATGAGATGTAGGACTCCCCTTATTATGACATGACTGCAGTCCTATGGGGCATACTTTCCACAGGCGTACGACAATAATCAATGGAATTTTGGACCATTCTTACTGTAGGCATATAATAGGGTCCTGAACTCTTGTGGGGCGGACGTCCCTAGACAACGTCCAACGCCCCTGTTCATCGCACGATGTTCAGTAGTGTTGAAATGAAGGCTCTGTAGAGGCCAGTCAAATGTGGCGGCGTTCATGCCCACAAACCACACAGTTAGAGCAGCAGCCTTATGACACGCTGCATTGTCTTGCTAATACAGACCAGTGGCGGCCCGTGCATAAGCACTGCGACACTGCAGCACACCCAAGGAAAAAATGAAAAAATGAAAATTTGTTTGTGTTTATAAATAATGACAATGCTTACAACATTATATAAATGCAGTACAACATGTTAAAGGTTACAGCTTATGTTTCGACAGGATTGAATAGTTAATGATTGGAATTGTTCGATTAACGCTTTAGATTACGAAACAAACGCACTGCATCTAACGCAGTGTCGGAATTATCACGTTATATCACGTTCAACCAATCGCAGCCAGACTCGCCGATATTCGTTTACGCTCTTTGGGCAGCGTATCATAAGCTTGCCCGCGTTATTTCTGTGAGATATGAAACTTTTATTATTGGTGTTTGTTCGTGGTGAGGGTGAAATAATTTTAACAAAGCAATTTTTTAACGTGTAAATTTATTTATTAATAAATTGGTTACTGATTAGGAAAAAAAGATTCTTTTAAAAATTTTATTTTGTATATGCAGCACCCCCACTTAAAATTATCACCGGCCGCCACTGATACAGACAATGACCAGTTCCGTAGATACACCTCAAAGTAGGATGCGCTGCATTGTCCAGAATGTTCGGATACCTCTCTGAATTCGATGTTCGTGTCGCCACTAACAGAGGTCCGAGGCCAAACAAGGAAAAAACAAAACCAAGCCATCACATCGCACCTCCGACTTTCATTGTTCGGAAGTGACGACTTTCAGGGGCAATCACAAACCCACACTCGTCCATCTGTTCGGTAGAAAGCGTAGTGTGATTCGCTGTTCCGTAACACAGCTTTCCAATCTTCCACGTCCCACTGAACACGAGCTCTTTGCACCAGTGAAGATATGTTGGATCGGGGCTTGCATATTGCGATCCAGCCGTGGAAACCCATGTGGTGAGCCTCAGTTCTGAATGTTTTTGTGCAAATTCGTGTTCCAGTCGATGCCCGGAACTCAGCATTCCACATCTCGGCCGAAGAATTGGTGGGATTTTCATGTTATTCTTCGTAGCACCCTACGGTCACGTTCAGTGAGTGTGGCAGGTCGTTCAGTGTGCGGGTAGCACTTTCAGTTGACTCCTGGCGCGTCTGTCTCGGTATGATATCACCGATTGTTGACCTTGGACCAGTGGCGCACCCAGAGGGGGGGGGGGGCCTGGGCATCCCCCAAAGAAAAGGAAAAAACACTAGAAAATTTTCCAAAAATCTTTTCCTAATTAAAATCTTTTTTTTTTTATTTATGTTGTGTCGTGTCTTCTATTTCTACACTACTTATGGATTAGCGATCATTGCAGATGCTCATTCATAGGTCGTATGCGATGCGTAGTGTATATTCTCAAATCGTCTACTCACCTCGCCCCAAGATTAAATCCTGAGCGCTCGGCCCCCTCCAAGATTAAATCCTGAGTGCGTCACTGCCTTGGACAGCCACATTTTTCAAAAGTTTGCGGAATAGACAGAGAGACAGGCCCGCAACATGGCACCTATCAGAACGCCTCTTTCAAACTGTGTCGGTACCTTCTCGACGGCATTTCACAGGACGCAGTTGCACTGACTTGGGAGCAACGCATTCCTCCAATTTATGCCAGCTACAATCACGTGACTCATTACATGTCAGAATACACATTGTCAGTGGAAATGATCGTTGACTTCTTTCCAAGCACTGTACTTACAGTGACCTCATATCCTTTTGCTTCGACCGTAATTTTAATTAATCCAAACTTTAACTTCACACTGAAAAATGGGAGATACGATCAGTAGATCATAGCAGATCTAAAATAATAATAATAATAATAAAATAAATATATAACATACATATATACATACATCTTCAAGGCCCACCTTTCGTAATTGGGTTGTGGGGGCAACAGCTGCAAGAGGAACTTCCAATGGTCACGATCCTCTGCCACCAAGCTCAGGTGTTCTGGTGGGATTCCCAAACGTGTCCACCCAAGGTTTTGGATATAATCTATCCAGCCAGTCCTTGGCCTTCCACGTGGCATCCCACCATCTGGCTTGGCAAAGAGGGCCTGGTGAGGGAGTCTCTCTTGTGGCATTCTGACCAGGTGCCCGTATCAACGTAACTGTGATCTCTCAACACGGAGAAGCAGTGGGTTTCTCCGTTTTGAGAGTTTCCCGAATTGCAGAGCTTCTGACTCTGTCGAGTCTTGTCAGCCCCGCAACCCCTCGAAGGAACCTCATTTCAGCCGCTTGGATTCGTGTCCGTATTCTTTCGTTAATTATCCAACTCTCATGACCATAGGTGAGGATGGGGACATAGACTGTATTGAAGTCAGCCAGCTTTGCCTTCTCGGCCAAGCTCCCGCAATATTGAGCTTGCTAAGCCAACTCGAGTATCTAGCTCTACGTCCCATTTTCCATCATTCGTGAATATGGACCCAAGGTATTTAAACTTCTCCACCTGCCTCATTCGGACTCCACTTACATGTAGAGTGCACTGGGATGGTTGTCTTGAGACCACAAAGGTTTCAGTTTTGGCCACACTGATCTTCATTCCTGCGTCTGCACAAACAGCTACAAACCTATCCAGGGTCCGCTGGAGGTCATCTGTGGAAGAGCTAAGCAGAACTAGGTCATCTGCAAAAAGTAGACGTCCAATGCTACATCTTCCAATTCTGACACACTCACTGCCTCGGCTGTGCCTAAATCCAGTCCATAAATATTATGAAAAGGAGGAGTGACAGAACACATCCTTAGTGGAGGCCAACAGAGACTGTGAAAGGTTCAGACTTTATGCTGTTTACCGTGACACAAAACTCTGGGCATTCACACAGGGACTGGATGGCAGCTAATAGTTGGCCATCCACTCCATACTCCTGTACTACTTGCCAAAGCTTATCCCGAGGAACCCGGTCATATGCCTTCTCCAAGTCCACAAAACATGTGTAGACATTGTATAACTAAGATGAACAGCCAAAAGCTACTCACTGATGAGACCTCAAAAAAGGTTGAAACCGGTCTGAGTAGTGACCTCTCCTCATAATGTAAAACAGTACTACATCTCTTAAGAGCCGTGTTTTACATTATGAGAAAATATCAAGAACAGTGAGGAAGCTTGCTTCACCTTTGCAACGAGTTGCCGTGGTCTGGCACTACCAAGTGTCACTTACGCTTGGATACGCTGACAGTTCGTCGGCATGAAACGTTACAGATCGTAGTGTTCGATCTTAGTTTCGCTTACTGGCTGAAAAACAATAAGGGATTTTTATCCCCTTAACATGTGTAGACATTCTTGGCATATTCCCAAGATTTCTCAAAGACTTGCCTTAAAGTGAAGATTCGTCAGTTTTGCTTCTACCAGGACGACAGCCACATTGTTCTTCCTGGAACTTTGACTCAGCTATGCTCCTGCACCGTCTTTCCAAGCACCTAGCATACACTTTCCCAGGCAGGCTGAGCAGAGAGAGAGAGAGAGAGAGAGAGAGAGATGCCACGATAGTTACTGCAATCCTTCTGGTCTCCCTTCTAGAAGACTGGTATTATTATGCCTGTCTGCCATTGCTTTGGTGCTCGCCCAGATATCCAAGCAGCCTGACACACTCGAGTCAGCCAGAGAACACCGTCTCGATTTAAAGCTTTTAGCATTTCGGGCCAAATTTCATCATCGTCAGCAACCTTGCCTGATTTTAGCGATTTTATTGCTAATTGAACCTCTTCTGCTGTGAGACTAGTCATTGCCCCGATCTGCACCTCTTGGATGTCCACAACTGCTGGGTTAAGAAGGCTCTCAAAGTACTCTCTCTCCATCTGTGGAGGATATCCTTCTCGATTGTTAAAAGTGCATCATCAGAGGCCTTAATTGCCCTTGCTGTGCACGATTTCCTCCCTCGAAGGTGGCGGATGGTCTGCCAGAATACTTTGTTTGCATTTGCATAGGATGAGTCTAATGTTTCTCCAAAGGATTCCCAAGCCTTCTGCTTTGCGTCTTTCCTGCCTCAGCAGCAGCTTTTCGTGCTTCAGTATACCGCAAACATACCGGATCTTTATTGCCTCAGCATACCGCATCTCAGGTGACCTGACCCTAAGCCATGTTAGGTAGGACTCCTTTTTTGCCCGGACAGTTTTTTGGACTTCTTGGTTCCACCAAGGTGTCCTTTTCTCACTGCCCGTCGCCACGCCTAGCCGCTTTCTGCCACAGCACGAGAGTGCAAAGGCAGTGACAGCTATTCTGAACAGCTTCCATTCCTCCTCAACATCTGCAGTATGCTCGGGAATCTCTTTGAACGTGGAGGAAATGTCATCTGCAAAATTCTTCCTCACAGTTTCATTTTATATTTTTTTTAATAAATAAAATTTATTTATTTTATTTATTAAAATAAAATAAATAATTTTTTTGTTTATTTATAAATAAATAAATAAATAAAATAAAATTGAAAAACCTGACATGTAAATACGGCATTTAGAAAGAACTTTTAAAAGTCAAAAGAAAAACCAAACGAATATCAAAATCGGATCTCAATAGAATTTGAAGAAATAGAAAAAATGTTAGCAACAAAGAAACGCATATTTCTCACTTCATAATTTTCGAACGAGTGAAGTCTCAGCTTCCTCTCTCCCTACGAAACTAAGGCGAGCCTGAAAAGATTTCAATTCTGCAATGATGGAACATTTCTATTTGTTATCTTTGTTCCGATAACAATGCCCATTAAGAGCATATGGGCACGGGAACTTATATACCGCACGAGCTTAATTTAATTTGTTTATTATTATTATTATTATTTTATATGAGTACTGCAAGTTTTACAGCAAAAGTTGAATATTAAATACTCCATTAATTGAATTCTCTTGCGACATGGCACACGGAACGGAAATAAGAGGTGATCAATGCCGTCTAGCGGTGACTTGTTTAACTATGCCTAGTTATCTGCATTTTAAAAGTAATCTTCACTTCAGAAATGCCTTCACTACATTTCACTCGGAGCTATTTCTTCTGCCTTTCTTTTCTCTATTCGCCCAATTTAGTTTAAATATCAAAAGTAGGTGGCAAATTGAATTAACGGAGGCTTACCTAAACTCTCGGTCTAATCGTCTTGACTAAGCCAAGAAGTGAAATTGGTGCAATTTCATGGCGTCACTTCACTAATTTCTGGGCACATTCAATGATTAAAGTGAATTACGTCAAAGATTTGTAATTTTAATATAAATATAAATGTTTCCTAACAAGAACAAAAAGAGAACCTCAAATTAAAAAAACGATTGTGGAAAAATTAAGGCGAGATATTCATTAAATGCAATCACGCATTTACAACACTTTAAGCGATAAATGGAACTGCGATTAGCAGACGCCAATTGGACAAATTATTTCATGCGGTTTAATAGTAAGTACAATTGTTGTTCCCAAATGGCTAATGAAAGATAATCGTAATCTATAAAAAAGCCAAGAATCAATTTACCGAAGAGTTTGGGTAAAAATAAAATTGTTTTTCCTTGTTTAACAGAAAAGAAAGGACATTCAAGCAGTAAAACGAACTCGAGTGTGTTGGATTTCTTTGAGCTTGAGTTGGATTTCTTTACCCTAACTTTTCACAACAGGTTAGTTGCGTTAGAGGGCGCTGCAATTCAGCTGAAGATATTTTCCCATTACATGCTTTTTAGCATAAGTATTCGTCACTATTCTCTTAATCTCGTTCTTGATTTTTCCTTTACAGATTCTTTAATTTACTTTAGTTAATATTAATTTTATATTGAATATTCATATTAATTTAATAGTAATAAATCGTCTTCAGTAAGCCGACATATTATTATTATTATTATTACCTAACATCTCCAAGCACTAGTCACGGGAGGGCACTCTGCTCCACCCTACAAAACTTCCCATCTCCCCTCCTTAATCTTCCACCTACCTAATACTACTACCACGACGCTACTACACAACTCCATCACACGTACCACTACCACCAACAGTACTTTTTTTTTAAATTGTGTGTGTTCGCATGGCCGATGCGGGATGGAAAACTCGAGATTCTGGAAAAAAAATCTGCTACCTCCGTAAGAGATCGGCTAACTCACTATCAATTTTCCCTTATTATTATTATTATATGTAGATATTATATGTAACATGGGCTACACTCAACGAATTAGTAACCCGAAAAAAAAAAGAAAACTTCAGCACAAGATTTTATTGCAAAACGCTTCGGTCAGGACACAAACCAAGAGAAACTAGCAGACTCATTCAACCATGCTTTCACAAACAACATCACACAACTCAAAAAAGACAAACTACCAATGATCAACAAAAAACTACCGACACAAAGTCAACAACAAACGATGTATTTTCCACCCATAACAAAACAGGAACTGAAAGATGCACTCCTACAACTAAAACCAAAGACCACTCCAGGAATAGACAAAATAAGACTCACAGACCTTATAACACACTTTGAACAAATAAATCCAATACTTTTGAAACTCCTGAACATAATATTCGACACAGGCATTATTCCACAACAACTAAAAACTGCAGTAATTACGCCAATATACAAACATGGCAAAAGAAACGATACTCAGAACTACAGACCAATAGCTACACTACCAGTCATCTCAAAAATTCTAGAAAAAAATAACACACACCAGACTACAGAACTATTTACAGAAGTACAACATCACCTCACAAAACCAATATGGCTTTCAGAACACAAAAAGCACCATTACTTTATTAGAAGACATCGCCGACACAAGAAACAAAGCTCTCGACAAAAACAAGTACGCCGTCCTTATACTGCTGGACCTAACCAAGCATTTGATACACTTGAACATGACATCCTACTCACCAAACTATACTCAATAGGTATAAGAGGAACACTGCATACATGGTTCAAGAACTACCTCTCAAACAGAACACAAGTAACAAAATTAGGTACATGTCACAGTCGGACTATACAAGTAAAACACGGTGTCCCTCAAGGTGCTATATTATCACCCACTCTATTCAACATATACATTAACGATGTCCATAACATACCCATAAGAAGTCAAATATTTCAATACGCAGATGACACTGCACTACTAGCAATCTACACAGACATTAACACAGCTCTCTGCAAAGCACAACAAGACCTAAACGAAATCACAACATACTTCCACCAAAACGCAATTCTAATCAACGGCACCAAAACACAGATGTTGATAATACACAACCAAAAATCATGCGCCTCGCATCACTATCGATCCATTGTCACACACACCGCTGCATTAACAACAAAAATACCTGCCAATGTTCCGAAATCAAACCCATAACACACGCAAAATACCTTGGTCTCTATATAGATTCCCACCTTAAATGGACAAAACATGTAGAATACCTACACACCAAACTCCGGATCATCGCAGCAAAACTCTTCCAAGTTAAAGACATTATTCCACCCAACATAAAAAACTCCTATATCACGGTATCTGCGAATCCCTACTCAGATACGGAATAACAGGCTATGCAAATACATCAAACAGCCACCTTAACAAAATTAGAAACACTACACAGGAAAATCGTGTCAAGAGTAATCTGGACACCTTACACGCAACAACCAATATCCGACAAGCACGTGGTGATACACAGAATTCTGAGCATTAAAAACCTGAAACACTACATGACATTAACAAGGAATTACTTCAACATCACCTATCGAAACAACAGAGACACATATCGTATAACACGACCTACAACAACTCTCTACATCCCCACACCCTTCAACAACTCATACGGTTCATTTGTGAGATCACATCAGATACCAACGCAACTCAACAACCTACCAAGAAAGTTAAAACACGTAGATAACTACAGAACATTAAAAAACGACTCTGGAAAATATACCAACAAAGTTAAGAAACCATTAACACCAATATACACATCACAAATCACTAGCATCCAATGCCTACATCCCTACATAAACAGTAGCAACAACACAAATAGTGAAGGCTAATCCCACTCTCTTCATAAAAGCTAACCCAAGCTACGAAGTAGGTGGGATTAACTTGCTTCACTCATCTACGAGTAATACTTATAAGCAAATGCAGAAATTTGTATGTTGTATCACTCTTTCTCAAACTTAATATATATATATATATATATATATATAATAATAATAAATAAATAAAAATAAAAACAAAATAAAAATTATACAAAACATTCTGTATAATCTTCACTGTTAATATTAGAAGAACATGCGTTGTAAATATATAATATAAAGGCAAAAAAGTATTATTAAAAATGTTAATTGAAATCCAATGTAGGAATTGCAGCACTTAGTGCTGAACTCTGTAAAATTATAAGATGCAATGTCACTCAAGATGTTTATTGTATGTATAAATATTTTAGCAATCAATAAAAAAATTATTTTTCAATTCAATTTTCAATTTCAATTATTATTATCTCCTCAGATAAGCTCTGCTAAGCTTTGAGGAAGAAAATTATTAACTTGCAAGTATCTGTTATTCACAATTGTAATGTGTTATAAATATGATATATATATATATATATATATATAATTATTGCAGCATCTGTGTATGCACTTTATCTGAGACATAAAAAAAATAATAAATGAATAAATAAATAAAATAAATAAATAAATAAATTATTGTTATTATTGTTATGTATATTCTATATTCAAAAATTCTGTATAATCTTTATTGTAAATATTAGAAGAACATGTGTTGTAAATACATAATATAAAGGCAAAAAAGTATTTTGAAAAATTTTAATTGAAATCCAATGTAGAAAATGTAGCACTTTGTGCTGAATTCTGTAAAATTATAAGTTGCAATGTCACTCAAGATGTTTATTGTATGTGTAAATATTTTAGCAGATCAATAAAAAAATATTATCATATCAGATTGCTATGCAAATAACAATCCATATCTGCACGTCAGTGTGTGAAACCATTCTAACGTATGCAATAACAGGGTAGGCATTCTGTGCGGACTGCAAACTGAACGGGATAATATTTTGCAATGCAAAATGTAATACAAAATTGAACTTCTGTGATTAAAGAGATGATGCCAACTTCATTTGCACTGTAATGATAGAATTTAAGACAGTGAAACACCCGGACACCTATTCTGAATATTCTTCTTGCCTGCTGGAGGTTGTACTCCTTTGGAGATACTTCACGGGAAAGGCGGCTCCACATGATTGAGGTGGATGGAATGAAATAGGACTGGGAGTGGTAGATTTGGTAAGTGTGCAGTTCGACTGTAAAGGGATGTTGAGCTGTTGTTGCTCTACTTCCTCTGCTTCTACTAGAAATGGGAGGTATAATAGATGCTGCTAGTTCTGATGGACAATGGCCATGGAAATATCTATAGAAGAGATATAATGCAGAAACCGGTCTTCTATGGGAAAGTGGCCAAAGAAAGTTTATGAAAGAAAAATCATTGATGAACAGAACTTCCCTTTTCTGAACAACATTAAAAAATTTTAGGGAAATCTTAGATACACCACCCCAAACATGAGATAGTATTCTAATGCTGGTTGGATTATACTGAATAACTGACTGGTAGAAGCGAAGTGCCGTGTTGACAGGAAAAGGACGCCGAGTTTGTTGGAAGTGGAAAATGCTATAGGAGATTTGATTGTGCCACGAAGGGTTTGGAGTAAGAGTCAATCCGAGGAGAGAAAGAGAGAGAGAGAGAGAGATTTGGACTTAGCCGTTGAGGTGAGTATTATCAAAAGTAAATGGAGAAGATCTGAAGTCTTTCTTTTTGGGAGAAAACAACCAAAACTGTGTTTTGGAAGCATTGAAGTTGGCTACGTTGTTTATCATCCCAATCAAGGATACTGTGGAGTTCGGGGCACCTATTTCAGATGATCTTGAAGCTTGAGATGAGAGAGAGAGAGAGAGAGAGAGAGAGAGAGAGAGAGAGAGAGAGAGAGAGAGAGAGAGAGAGAGAGTACTCTTAAGCTTATCAAATAAGAAGGAAAAGTGGAGTGTCTGCTATCATTAGCCAAACTATGAACAGTGTTTGCAGTCAGAGCAGTTTGTAGGTTGGTTGAAATGACAGAGCCCTGAGAGACATCGGCATTGAGAGGAAAGTCTGAGGAGAGAACACCATCCACCATCATATGCAGGGATCGATCTGAGAGAAAACTGACAATCCAATTATACAAGAATGAAGGCGGCCAACATGATGGTAACTTGTTGAGAGCCTCGATGCCAGACCCCGTGGAGTCTGGCATCGAGAAAAGCCTTGGAGATGGTATTTGATATCTAATGGAGATATGTGAGATATTTGATATCCAAATGGTATCTGGTAATAGAAACCTTCCTTCTTATGAAGAACTAAAAAGGACCTTTCGACGAAAGTAGAAACTGGGAAAGTTGTACAAAAACGTGTATGCCGGATGAGATTCCTTAACGTTACTCTATGGTGAAGTGGACACTTGCTGTTCAATATCAGTGTTTGTAGATATCAGTGTACACGTAATGAACCTTTCCACGAGTGTGCGTTTATGCTAAACTAGAGGCAGAGTAGCACTCAAACGAAATATTGTGGACACAGCCTCAGAATCACTGACCTGTAGGCACAGCCAAAGGCATCCCCAGATAGCAGATGCCATACAAAAACATCTTGAACCAGAGTAACCCGATATGAACAGTATTTCATAAACAGTATACATGTTGGGAAAAAATCATTCCCATCAATGATCGTAATACGTTGCATGCTGATATTAATGCATTTTTTTATCAGACCACTTGTCTATTGACCATTGCAAGTCGCGTTGTCTTTAGTCACACTCCCAAATATTTTGATTTTGCAAGCTGTCAGTATTTGTGTATACGTCAGAGATATCATTTTCTTTCTGCTTGTCCAGTGGCACTTTACAATGGAGTAATTTTGGAATGCAGCAAATAACGAAGTTTGTGTTTCTGTCCTGCTACTACTGAACAAAAAAGCATTTCACATATTTAAAAGCTTCTCTCATATAAATAAAGATGATTAAAAAAATTGCTCATCTGAATTCATCTTCATAAAGACATTATGAGCATTGAGAAACGAACATCAGTAATTCAGCAGGAAGCTGATTTATTTCTGAAGAATTCCTTTTACCTGATGTTTTAACAGGCTACCGGCTGCATCAAGAATCCGTTAGAAATAAGCCATTTTAAGGGGTTGATAATAATAATAATAATAATAATAATATTATTATTATTATTATTATTATTATTATTCCTGACACCTCCAACTGTCTCAACCACTACACCGAACCTCCAATTACGAATCATCTCCATCAACGCCATCTACCGCCCACCTCCACCACCACCACCACAACTAGTATTTTTTGTCTGTAAATTGCGTGTGTTCTGAAGGCCGATTTGTCTGTCTGCGGAATGAAAAACCCGAGTTTCCGGGAGAAAAAAACCCTGCTACCTCCGTATGAGATCGGCTAACTCACCTTCGAATGAAATCGTCCAGATAAAGATTCCTCCCGTCGCGACGAGAATTGAACTTAGGCCTATACCAATCGAAGGCGGAATATACCGTCGTTCTTCCAATTGCGCTACGGAGGGGCTGAAATTCTCGTTCGTTTTCTGAATGCTGATATTCCATATTGCATAGTACTGACAGAAAAAAAAAAGGGGGGCAGGGGATTAGCTTGAGATTACCGACTACTGTTCTTGCTATGAATTGAATTTTTTCTGGTTTTTTTTGACGATGATATTTTCGCCATTTGGCCCCACGCCGCGAAATATTAAATAATTCCTTAGCCAACTGAACAAGCAACACAAATGTATCCAATTCAACATTGAAATCGAAAACAACAACTCTCTTCCTTTCCTAGACACCCTCGTGATACGTCTTCTCTCAGGCTGTCTCTGCTTCTCTGTCTACCACAAACACATGGGCCTATACATGCACAAAAATTCATACCACCACCACCACCACCCAACACAAAAACTAGGAGTCATCAGCACCGTCAAACACAGAGCATTAACAATTTGCTAGAATGAACAAGCCCTAAACCAAGCCCTAAACCCTAAACCAAGGATTCGAAATCATTAACCAAACATTTGTAAAAAATGACTACAATAAAAAAACAGTTCACAAGATCCTCCATAAAAATACCACTAAAAACAAAAAAGATTACAAGAATGCTATAACCATACCTTAAGTTAGAGACATTTCAGAAAAAAATAGACAGAACACTACACAAATACAACATCGAGACTACCTTCAAACCCCCGACAGAATTAAGAAATTTACTTAGTTTCTTCCAAAGATCCTCTTCCATACCTGCCCCCCCCAGGGGTTTACAAAATCCAATGTACATGTAACCTGCCCTACATAGGGGGAAACAGGACGCACGATCCAAATCAGAAAAGACGAACACAAACGACGTATTCAATACCTCCATTGTGGTCAAACAGGCCTATTAGACCTCGCACTCCAAACATACCATAGAATTGACTGTGCTGTGCAGTGCAGGGGCACAAAGTTCCTACACTGCACCAAGACCCGGTTTGAGAGAAAATTCAAAGAAGCCTGTGAAATGCTAAAACACAATCTAAACCTGAACAAAAATGACGGAGTAATCATTCCAAGAATGTGGAGGACCCATCTGCAACCCTTATAGCAATCGGAACAAGCTCAGAAGAAAATCTCAATATAGAGGACTTAAGAAATGTTTAATGGAGTTCTGTTTTTAATTAATTTATTTTTTAAAATATTTTATGTGTTTATTTTTTATTTGTTTTAATTTAATTTCAATTTTTTATTCATTTTCATATTTATCGTTTTTTTAATTTAATTTTTTAATTTATTTATAATTTTTTTAAAAAATTACTATTATTAATTTAGTTTTCCACAAGAGGTCAGGCTAGGAAATGATTAATAAGCAGTTAGATTCCTCTTATCTTTGTAAAGTGCAGTGACATGTAGCTTGTATCTTATACATATGTATTTTCCTGATGATGACCTCAACACAGAGGTCAAAATGTCGAATATTACTTTCCTAATATTACGTAAAGTAATTATCTTAATACGTGTGTTGTGTCTCCATAAATTCTTAACTATGAATTGCATGAATTTTATTTCTCGAGAGGTTCTAGAGAGAGTTTGAACCTTCGATTGATTCTTAGCGAAGACGAGATACTTCAATATCCACCGCTGTCTGATTGAAGAAGTCACTTCGAATACTGCTTGGGCAGCACTGCATGACTTTCCATGTCAACGCGTTGTCTCCTCTTATACAAGACGCGAGGGGAAAGACGGGGGTTTGGACAGAAGTGGAGCGCGATTCGGAGTTATTGTTGTGCAACTTTCATATCGTCAATCCTCTCAACTAGGAGGGGAGGGATGGGGATCGAATACTATTTCCAATCGGGGACCGAAGTGTCAAGGAATCCTCTGTCTGGTTCACGGTGATTTTGTGTAACTCAACCTGATATCCTTTTGAACGTTTTTTTTTAATTGATAAATTTGAAGAAACAGAATTTATAATTGCTACTGAGCTCGAGATGAGGATTTTTATTCCAGTGAGGTTTCGACCTCTAATGAGAAAAAATAGTCCGAGATCAGGCCAGGGAAATCTTGCAACCAAACGGATTAACAAAGGCGAACGTGTGGCAGAGTTTGTCGTCTTTCAAACAGGGCAGTACGAAAGCAACCCTGATGCTAAAAGTTGTATTCTCTTAAGATCCTCATGTCCGTTTTGAAACCTTTTAGTAATTTGCTGAAAGAATACTGGATTTTTAACATCATTTCGTGTCAACAGCATTTTATATTTTGTAAGTCTAAGCCATATTCAGTTAAAAAACACTTATAAAGATTTTAAATATTTTTCGTGTTCTTCGAATGAGATATTTCAACAGAAAGGACAATTATCTCCTCCTCGCGATAAGGCTGCGTAGCTCTAGTGTGGAGGGCGTTACTGTAGTGAAATACTGTGTGTGTTGGCAAGTGTCTCCATGACACTTTTACAAATAATCACCCTGGAGTTTTCTCTGTGAATTAAATGGTTGATTTAATTTTTTTTCAATTCTACAATGTAAAGAGATGTCCAGATTCTCCGGATATTCGTTGGATATTTGTCCGCGTTTAAAATGGTGGGAACTCAGACAATTCTTCCTTGATTCATTGCCTCATTTCGAAAGGCTACTGGAATTATTTCAAATGTTTCAGTTACAACATTAATGAGTTTTACACAAAGCTTCACGCCCAAAATCTCCCTAAAAAGGAATGTATTTTTTTGCTTACTATTATAAATTCTAATGAAAATGTGATGGTTCAACGGTTGCTCGTAGATGGCGAGTTGTATTTTTGTATTTGTTTGTGAACAAAATATAACTGATCGCTACTACTTTTTGAAGAACTAGTTCCACAGTTAGCATCTTCTTTATATTCCACGAAGTCACGCTAATTTTTGCCGATTAAAATAAGATTTTATATAAATAGGTGACCGGAGATCCTTGTAATACTGGTATCAAAGACAGACGTCTTCTCCTATTGAAAGGATGTTCTTATTAGCAATATTTCTTATTCTCATTTTTGTTTCCTGATAACATCGTCTACAATCCCTTCATGACTCATTTCCACATGTAGAGCTCATATATTTATTTTCTTAAAGGTTCATGAGAATATCTAATATCCCTACCATGGAAGTCAAAATCAAAGAAGGTCAGGGGAACAGAGAGAAGAAGCACAGTTTTACAGTTCAGCGCATCGCATAAAACAGCAAAATGCAATTCTTCCTTCGCCTGTACGAGGAAATCTAACAAGTGTTGGCAAATTTTACGACATCTCTCTCTCTCTCTCTCTCTCTCTCTCTCTCTCTCTCTCTCTCTCTCTCTGTCTCCTCTTGCACAGAAACAAAAGCACGAGATAAGAATATGCTAAACGAGACTTCACGACAACGATTCCGTACTTTCAAAACCCGCATCAGCTCTTGTGAACGGTCGTTTCGCATTTCATGCGGAGGTGAAACCAACTGTCGCAGTCTCGGAAAAAGAGTGAATGTAACGTCTCAATCATTCGGTGAGTTTCGCCCCCTCTCTTCCAATGATGATGTTCTTTAAGAACTTAAGACATGAATAACTTCTCCTTAAGATATGGAGAAGAAGAGGTGGGAAATCGATAGTAAAGGTGGGTTCCCCAAGAACAACTTCAATATAATGGAAGGGTGACTGATTTTAATTTACTTCCAAAAGCATTCCCAGATAGATACATATTAATTCAGAGAGTATTATAACAACAACAACAACAACAAAATCGTTTCTTGAACTGCGCTGATGACACATTCGTACGTATGGTTGATTTAAGAACAAACAAAACAAACAGAAAGCTTTATGAGGATATTACAGGATCTTGTTCTTGAACCCATCCACCCGTTAGGATAGTAGAGTTCTCTGATTGGGATGACTGCGAATTAACTGAACTGGCATGCCGGTTTACTGCGTCCCTTATGCACAAGTTGATGTGTGTGTTCACAAGCCGATTTGCCTGTTTTGTTGGACGAATAGCCCGAGTTTCCGAGAGGAAACCCTGTAGGAGATCGGCTAACTCACCGTTAGATTAGATTGAAAGGACCCGATAAAGGCCCCTCTCGTCATAGATGGGTTCGAACCTGGGTCTTTCCAACCAAAGGACTCGTCTAAAGTAACCAAACTACTGCCAGTCGAAACCAGTAAATCAGTTTTAATAATGCGCATACATCTTGAAGAAAAAGGCTTAATTTCTAGAACTAGATGAATTTATTTTTATATTTCGATCTTTAGTATTTTAACGAGCTTCCATTTATCCTTAACAGTCTTCGCATTTTGCATCCTCGTAATATTGAATCTGGAGGTGGACTGCAGCGCAACGATAAATGACTTGTTTTCAGTTGATCGTTTAAATTGTTGGGAATTCTTTCTTGTTTCAGGATATCAAAGATTTCTCTGCTGAATTTACAACCATTTAACGGCATTCTTCTTCACAAATTTCTTGCATTTTCTGAAGAATGGCACACAGCAAAGCCTTCATTGGAAATTTTTTCTTGAGACACGGAAGTATCCCAAGGAAACGTCAGTAGGCAAATGAAAGTACTGGTTACGGAAGGGGAAATTATGATAATTATAAAGAGGGATTCATTTAAATGTACCAAATTTCCGCTGAAATTTTGTTACAGTTTGGAGTGGAGCAGTGAGTAAATCTAAAGTTAACATTCCTTTGCAGACGATACGCGAGCAGATGAGCGGAGGCATGGCAAGCATTAACTGCTACCTAGTCTTATTTTTGCAATTTTGTATCGTAAGGCAGCCATTGAAATGCGCTTTAGACGTTTACTTCGTCATTGGTGAAGCATTTGAATTAGAAATGTGTTAATCTGATGTCCGAACATCAACCTAAAATACGAAACTCTTCTGTTTTGAAAGGAAATTTTCACTTTCTTTTACTCTTAAAATTGATTCACATGTTACGAGAAACTAATCAGGGAGGGGAAGAAATCCTAAGCTCGAGTCCCCCCCCCCCGAAAATTCTTCTCCGAATAGTAGGGATGCTCCAAAATCCCCATTTGGAAGTCACTCGAATGGCTTGAAGTGCGTCGTGAAGCACCACAGAAAGTGCAATAAACGTCTCTGCTTGCGAGGCAGTTTAGAAGAGAAAACGAACATCAGGACTGCGCAACGAAAGCGACACTCTGCCGAATATCATGCTGAAGAGGAATAAATACTCTCGTAAGTGACGATCGGTATCGTTTAATACACAGGTACAATTTTTGCCGGAGAGATTTCGGTCAAGAAGATCCCGTAGAGTCATTTGTCACGTCGATGTTTCAATTTCACTTTCTGGGATTGATCTCGCGTCTTCTCTAGTTTTATGAACATGTTCTTCATTACTCACTAAAAACTGTGTATTTACAAACACTCTATATATTTGCGACTAATTGTACAGTGTCTGTATATGCACAACTATACTTAATCGATATACAAACACTATTTTCAGCTGAAAATAATGTTTGTGGAAGCAAGTATTACTGCCATATACACGTCGTAGTCATAGTCTCACTTCGTCATTTTAATGCCGAATGTCGTCTCCACTGCTTCTAGCATCTAGCATTACAGGTGACATTCATGACTCAGCCAACAACAAATAGACTCTCTGCTCTCTCCAAGACGTTTCGCAAAGGAGAATCAAAATGCGAAAGGGAATTAATTTCAGTATAACTGACGCAGATTTAGTTATTAGCAGACACCCAAAAATGGGTGTTTATTTTATCTGCAAGAATCTTACTTTTTCATTCTCACATCAACCACTATCTTAGCTTATTTATTTATTTAACCAAATGTGTATTCCTTTTCATTTCCAAGTGAATAGAAGTTCATGTTTTTCGATTTGCAATTTGTTTGTAAGTAGAAAGCCTTAAGAGTGGTTTGAGTACACTGCGTTGCAAAAATTAACTGGAAACCTGAGCGTTTCACAAACCTCAACAAAGAGCTCCGTATGATTAAATATGAGTGATTTGGAAGTCTTTCCTGCCTTTAATCATCATCATTCAACATTATTCCATCACAATGAATTAATAAACGCGTTAATCTACTGACTGTGCTGGAAGCAGAGTGTTTTGAATGCTGCTTAAAACCCGAGTGGTCAAATGATTGAGATATCACTCACATCTTTCATGAAACTCACCCATTTATTTAAGAAATAAATCGTTTGTTAACTTTATTTATTTATTGCTTAATAAATTATTGACGAGAGCATAAACCAATCATCTTTGACTGAGAATATTTGGGTGTATGCAAGCACATTCCTGGCTAATGAAATGCGGCTTCGAAGCGAACTTATTCGTGGTAAACTGAGAATTGTACTGAATTATTATTGAATTAGATTGTATTAAATGAAGTATAGCCGTGACGTTAGAATAAATTCACCTCAATATTTATATTATTGCTGTATTTATTATAAAATGATTGTCGATTCAGTGGAATCTATAATATTTACAGCAGTCAATCCCTAACATGTTTCAAATGTTTTAACAGACAGGTTGGTATAGACGAGTCCTTTAGTTGGAAAGACCCTGGTTCGAATCCCGTCTATAACAAGATTGACCTTTATCAAATGTTTTTCAGTCAAATGATAAGTCAGTTGGTCTCATTAAGAGGTGGAGACGTTTCCCTTCCGAAAACTCGGGTTTTCCGTCCTCAAATCAGGCAAACCGATGTTAACTGCAAGATGGAAGCGATTAGAGCCTCACCATCTTATCTTTCTCTTGCACATTATGGATCTCAGGTAGCGAACCGTAATAGTCAACCTCCTGGAGGGACAGCACAGTAATATTTTAATTTATTATATATTCCAAATTATTTAATAATATTAATTTTATGAAAGCTGCTGACGATGTTCAGTGCGCAAAAGCAAGTGTAGTACAGAATATTAATTTAGACGATTATTTATTATGAAATAATATGTTGCTATCTTCTTAGGCTATCGCAGAACTGACTGGAAGACAGCAACTCAAGCCATAGTACTCCATAGTTGCAGTGATTAGAAATTCTCCCTTGCAAGAGCAAACAAGTTTCCAGCTAACACCTGAATGAAAGCATCGCATAAACTGCAACTCCAAATCCTTATTAACACCGAACACATGAAATTCAAGCATTGGTTCCCAGCATAACAGAGTAAGCAGCAGCAGCTCGTGGTATTACTGGGGATGTGCAATTCGGACGTGGTGAAATACAGCAAGACTGGATTCATTCACCAGTCTCTACCAATTTCAACTACACCAGGAGATGGCGTTTTTGCACCAGGTCTAGGCCCGGAATTCGCTTGCGACAGTTGGTGAGAAGTATAGTGATGGTGGTGCTTAAAACTGGGAGTGACTCATTTCATAAGAGTTCGTATCAAGGCAATTAAGGCTACTAACTGATGCGTCAGATGTGTGTAGCCAACAGCAGGTTTGTTTGTTTTGTGAGAGGAAAAGCACGGCCCAATTTCGGACTAGAAAATATTTCAAGATGGAATCTGAACAGAGATTTTGTCATCTAAACGACGGATGAGTCTAATCACACTCGGACATTCTGATTATATATAGTATTTGCATGCTTAATGAACTCTCCGGTAATATACAGCATTTACATGTTTAGTAAACTCACTGGCATCATTTCCAGAAAAAAATAACACCTTTGGTCAGAGATTTAGATGGACTTGGATGGGGGAACTGATACGATACCAATCTCAAATTATTTCTACATTGATCTAGTAAGTTAGGAAGGCGCATAAGAAATTGTCCATACGATCCAGGGATGGTTTCGACCACGTTAAAATATGACTCTCAATCTGTAAGTCGAAAAAGAAAATGTTTATGTTACATAAATAAAGATAAACATTTACTTAAGAAGAAAAGTAAAATGACGTAAACATCGAAAACGGAAGTATAGCTGCACTCGACTAGTCCCAGGGGAAAAAATGTTCGTTTTAATAAGGCATGGATTCGGTATTTTTTTTTCAATGCAATATTATCGCATGCACCGAACGGTGCCAAGTTTTTAAAATTATTAAATGCGTTTGTTTCATTTATAATTATAATAAGGTACCTCTCTCTCTCTCTCTCTCTCTCTCTCTCTCTCTCTCTCTCTCTCTCTCTCTCTCTCTCTCTCTCTCTCTTTGAGTTTATTATTCTGTGGTTCGAAGCCTTCCCTTACGAATGCCAACTTCGATCGCGAGTGTCAGAAAGCTCTGCTGAAGCAATTTCGCATTTTTAATGAAATTTTTTTGAGTCTTAACTTTTGGAAACGTAGTGTATTCAGCTTAATACGTGATGAAACTGACCTTTCTTAGCTTCATCTCTCCGCATTGCGTTGCCAGCTTTCAGAGCTGCAATGCAATGTCTAAAATACGTCTCGCAGATTTTTTCCACGACCCACCCTTCAGAGGATTCCCCAGCTTATCCCCCTCCCCCCCGTATACAAAAGTGCAGGAATTCCAACTACACTGCGATTCCGAAGGGCAAAAAATATCATCCCGGTTTTTTTTCCTTCACGAGATAACTTTTCACGGGCTTCTAGTCACATGACTTTAAAAACGACACTCAAGAGAGAAATCTATCCTTTCGAATAAGATCCAAGTTATCTTCCCTTTCTTCGGTGAACGCGATCCTTTTTTATCTTTCTGCTTAATGCAACGACTTCATTTGATTCTTCGCGTGGCGCTAATTTGCCTGAAGAGAGGAGACAGTGGGGGGATGCGTGGAATTATCAACGCCTTGGTTATTAATGATTTTTACCGCGGTCTCATCCTCCTGATGAATTTGAAACCGAGTTTTTTTTTTTTTTTCAAGGGAAAAGCTGCTGTTTTTTCTCTCCCCCACCCCCAACAAGCACCCTCGTGTTTCTTAACAGACGCGTTTTTAATTTTTTTCAAAAATACCAAGAGAAAATTAGGATTTCTAAACTTTCACTCAAATGTATCATCACGTGTGCGAAGTTAAAACAAATCCGTCCATCATAATGAAATCGAAAACGTTGAACTCTCGGAAAAAGCAGTAAAAGTGGTGCCGAAATATGTGGAGTTGCAACAACACTGTGTAAACAATAATAATGCGATGTAGACAACCATAAGATGCCTGTGGTTGTATCCTACAACTCTTTTTCAAGAACGGAACATCTCATAGAAATCGGTTGCTGATTCATATTTTAGGCGCGATTTTGCATAAAACACTACGTCACTTTGCCCATCCACAGACGGATAGAATGGTACTGTAGCTTTTCGTGAAATTTGGTACTGCAGATCTTTGCCAACATTTGTTAGAGCCGTCTTAGTTTTGGTTTAAACCAGACTGCAGTGCTACAAATTATATTCGGGCCATTGCGATACGGAACTCTACTGAACCTATAATGAGATGAGTCCACAACTGACAGTGTTCAAACTGGCTTGATTATCGGTGAGTGACATCATTCCGACTCTCACTTTCAGTTGTCAAGATATTTTTCTTTTCATTCAATCACGAGTTCTATTATTCCCCTCCTCATCCGCCGTATTTGCTATACAGCAATCCCTCGATTAATGCGCCCCCGATTAGTGCGTCATTTTTTTTTCGATACCCAAATTCGATTAGTGCGCCTCTAAAATTCGATTAGTGCGCCTGTATACATCTGAAAACTAAATGTTACAGATTTTAAAAATCTTCAATCTATACATTTTTTATGGCTAACTATTTTAAAAAAATCACTCGCCAGAATGAAATAAATTAGTTACCGATTTGAAACATTTTACAAAGTTATTTTTAATGGCATACTACACTACTTCCATGTACGCTATGCTCCAAATTTACCGCCAAAATTTATGTCGTCTGCTTTACACAGCATTTTGCTGATCATATCTCGTGCAATTGTTTTCCTTACTTTTTTATTTTAAATTATTTTCCTAACCTTTAATCACGAGTAAACGAATTAGTCAGCAAAAAACAGAAGTGTGAAAATGATTCGAAAAGTAATCTGATTGGAAGAAAAACTTGAAATGATAAAGAAAAATGAACAAGGCGAGTCCAGAGCAAAGATAGGAGAAGAACACAAAAATGGGTGAATCAACTGCTGAATACAAAGAGAAAGGTGAGGCTGCTTCAAGTTCATCGTGCATGCACTGGAAATCAAAGTATTATAATGATTGAATTAGAGAGACTTTTTTTACATGGATCGAAGATTGTAACCCAAAACGGATCCCGCTAAACACTGGCCTTATTAAATCAAAAGCATTGTATCTTTGTAATCTGGAAAGAAATGGCTATCAATGATGGAAAAGAAAAAGAATTCCACGTTAGTGCTGGGTGATTTGAGCTTCAAATAAAGAAATAGCCTACATAATATTCTAATCACAGGCGAAGCTGCAAGTGCAGATAAGGAGGAGAGATCCAGAGATTTTAAAGAAAATTGTGTAAGAAGGGGACTATTGTGATCGACAAATATTTAATGTCGATGAAACCGTCCCTTTTTTGGAAGCGAATGCCTTCCAAGACTCTTCTAGCCAAATCAGAGAAATCTCAGCCTGGTTATAAAGTCGGAAAGTCGAATGAAATTATTGCTAGCAATCTGCGAGCCGTTTGGAAGCACATTCCTCCACATTGTGGAAATGATTTTAGAGGCTTTTCAAATGAATCTAAGTCAATTAAATCTCATTCGGAGAAGTTGAGTGATTCCGACCTGCTGAATTTAGATGCACAGCGGGAAGACCCGAAGAATATGAAGAAAATTTAATCACTGACAATCCCAAAGAGGTTTCACAGAAACAATTTGAAAATACTTTTCGTACAGTCGACGTTTTTAAGCAGCAATGCTTAGAGACTGACCCTGGTAAAGAGAGAAGCAATAAATTTTTGCAGAAGAGGCAACAGCAGGGCTATACCTTCAGTTGTATGAAAAAAATAAACAGAACTACGTTAGCTCAATTCTTTGTTAAGAAGAGCAGAATAATAAATTTATATTCTGAATATGTTTTATTGTCTTCCAGCTTCATGGTTTTCCTTTAACTTGGCCCTTAGACATACCCTAATTCTTTTATAAAAATATTAAGGGTCAAAAAAGAAATTTGAGAAACGAGTTATACTTTTCCCATAGGTTATTATATTCGATTAGTGTGCTTTCGATTAGTGCGCCTGTTTCAAAGAACGCATTAATCGAGAGAGTGCTGTACTGCTCAAGACTTTCCACTAAACAACTCCTACAATATTCTACTTTTCAGGTAAAGCCTTCTCGTTTCTTTAATAAGATATCCCCCCCCCCCTTACACGAGACACACACATGGGTAAGGGTCTCGCTAACGTGGTTTATAGGCTGACTCAACATCCGGGATCGAATCCCAGGAACTCTTTTTGTGAACAAGGCGAGTTACCAGTCACAAACCGGCGCGGAACGTAAAATGGTAGAATAGAAAGAAGAACGCACGCACACATTTGCATGCATGTTGTGCCAGCTTCACAATCTTTAGTTACTTGTAGTACTACTTTTCTCCTTCCACAGTCCGAGGAAGGCACAAATCCATCAGAAACTGAGGTTGACAGTTCCTTAAACTTTATTTTTCTACGCAAACAGATAACATTCTTAAAGGCAACTCTGCTTTTTTTTTTCACATGCAGTTGTATTTGCACGAGAAAGAAATGGAGACGAACTTTCGTTGAGTTATAGAGTGTCGAGGGTCAACAAGTAATCAGCGTAACACGCCAGCAATCCAACTGACTTGTTGAGCAGTTTGATTGCTGGCGAAGAAATTTCCAGCGGCTTGTTCGGCGTCTGATTTGCGCATTTCACAAATAAACCTAGAACGCTGCCCGTAAACATGCTTTTAACATCCATGCTCATCTCAGCGGCGTTTCTCTTCAAAGAATGCACGACTTTCAGTTCTCATATCAGGTGTCCAAAAAAAAACGTGAAATCACGTGTTCTTGCTACACACACACACACACACACACACTGATTCTCTGTTTTCACGACTGTCAAAAATCAGTCTGTTCAGAGTGACTGTCCCGGACTCTAATCGATACTCGAATGTGAAAGATCCCTTTCTTCGACCCTCCCCCCAACGAACCCCACTCCTTTAATCGTCTTTCCTTTTGAGGAGAGCGGTTATATTATATTATAGCGATACGGTCTTAAATTTCGTGTTTTCTTTTTGCTGCGTAGGGACGGACGATGCGAGAGAAGCAACTCACTTCTTCCCTCCGAACGAAGTCGGGTGTAGTCTTCTATTTAATAGGCTCGTATTAAATCGTAAACTAAGACGAAGCTGCAAAACAGAAAGCAGAAAATTAGATGAAAAATTAATCTAAAAAATATATAACACCATTCTTGTTTAATCATGCGTTTTCACGGCATTTCCTGCCGTCAGCAGGGTTGGCGCTGCAAATTTTGCGTGAAGGATTTGATAAATTATTCGATAAATTAACCCAAGTACGATCAGCAGGCCAACTAATGTAATTACGACAGCGTACTCGGTTCGCCATTAAATGGCTGCATTTGCTCCCTCACTCTCCACTGTTCTTCGGGTTGGCTGCTCCCGAGACTCCGCTCCTCCACGTCTACTCAATCATAGAGACATTAATACAATAACATCCTCTCAAGTAGCTGCAGCCAGAGGAAGGATTTCGTCCGGACGTTCGACTTACGACGCTCAGTCTCAGATGCCGGCTCCGAGTAAGTCATATGTCGGTTGCTTCCAACCCCCAAGTAGCCCGGCCGTAAATTTATAGCGGAGATTACACCGCCGAGGCCTTCCGAGACAATAAATAAATCGGACTATCAAGCACACAAAACCACAAGCACCGAGTTCACGGTCTATGGAAGGCTCGACGCCTCGCGCAGCTTCCAGTTGCCACTCGGCTTGCCGTTGGGATCGATGAATCAAAAGGACCGGAGAAGTTTATATCGAGAACACTTCATAAAAGTCGCCACTTAAGGGAGAGGGGATGGAAATCTTGAAAGCAAAGCTGTTCGAAGTTATCTACGGCCCAAGCAAAAGAAGGCGACTTGTAAGAAACTGTTTTTTTCACCCACGATTTCTTTATTTTCTTTCACTTTTTCCGCTTTTCCATTACTCTCAAGTTCCCTTTTCCGATGTTGAAACGTCCATCGATCAGACGTTAAAAATGAAAGAGCAGATTTGCTAGATCTAAATGACAGCGTCTTTTAAACCGCATCCATCCTGATCTGTCTTTTGTAAGCCTGTTATTTGGCTTATCCAACTCGATTCCGATAAAAGAATTAAAAATTTATCACGAAAATCATATTCCCGTATGCCCCATTGCTCTGTTAATGTTAGATGATTGCAGCATCCGTCTGTTTCTTTGGCCTATTTTCCCATCAAGGGAAGCTAATTCTGCGCTGATGATTCCCGTACATATTTTATTTCGACTTGGTTAAAACATGCTTTCGGATTAATAAGACGATCTGCATCAAAAGGCAGCACATTCTGAAAAACGGGTATTACACATATAAGAAGTGCGTATTTTAGTAATTAATTCATTTTCAAATAAAATTTTAATTAGAAAGAAATACGCCTCCACAGGTAGAGTTTTTCTCAAGGAAGGATGAAATTTCTGATTAATCTTGGGAGGGCTAACATTTTCAATAAAGTCGATGTTGAAAAGGCTATCAGTTGGATTCCGTGCTTTTCCAGTCTATCCCATCCGGTGAAATAAGATAAACTTGCTCTTCTGTCACAGTGATCCTCGAGGAAAAAAACGGCTGTGCAGTTTTTTTTATGGAGGGTGACGGACGATCATTATTTTTTGTGTGTTTAGATGCAAAACTATAAATGATGGTTTTTACAACAATTAAAAGGTATATATTTTGTGGTTCTCGAGATCCGTGTGAAGTAGATGACACGTGGTAGAGGCATTGCCCAGAGAAGGATATCTGACAGCCTTCGTATTTAGAAGACAGATCAGAAGCAAGGTTCCAGGTGTGTTACAGAAAATGCAAATACGTGAGTTTGAATTTGAGTAGCTATTTGGCGATGTTGTGCCACAGCCAGATTTCTGCGTCTACTTTGATTCTTGCAGGCTCTTGCGGGAGATTCCACGGGAACCTAGACGGTGCACATAGATGTCGAGAGGTGGGTGCAAGTGGGATGGCTGGATGCAGTAACATTAACGAGCGATAGATTATCCTGCCTCTGGGTAGAAGCGCCACGTGACACGAGTTCGAAAGAAGGAATCTTTAGGTATGTGAGAATTTCTTGTGAGGATTTGGATGGGTTGAACTGTTATGAGGTCTGAAATGGCCTTTTTGTGACTGCTCGTTTCACTGGTTGGTAGATAGAATATTTCAACGGTTTCGATTGCTCCCAAGTTCCATGTAGGAAAACAAAAGAAGCCCAGATATGGGGGGGTCTATGATGTCTTCTTTCGAATAGAGCTTTGTGAGCAAAGCTGGCAGGGAGGATTTAGTATGATTTAGTCCGCCTCTCACGCGCTGGGTATTATCTTGATCAAAGCTTGAGAGCCCGGAAGGTATAGGTACATACCATTCTCTATAGATTGTATATAGCAAGAAACTTCTAGCTTTATTAAGAATATATACATTCTAGTGTTGGCGAAAATAGATGTGTGACTCACCTCCAGAATCCAAAATAAGGACGAGATCCTTCTTCTTCACTTAACCTTGCATTTTGCAACTAATTTGGCTACTCTTGAGTTCTCCCAATCCTTTATTTTTCTATCATTCTCCTCCCAGTTAGATTAAATTTCGTTTTTTTTTTCACTTCCGTGATTCACGTCAACGCAACTCTTGGACCACGTCCATTTTCACTGTGTTTAATCCATTTCCACCTGGCGACACTTTTCTGATCTGTCTGTCTGTTTATGGAATTTATCAGTTGTTATTCAAATTTGTTGGAGCCAATTGATTTTTAATATTTTAAGTAAACCGTTTGAAACTTACTTCATTTAGCTTCCTGTTTCTTTGCCAATTTCCATGGCTGTGATCCATCTAATAAGATGGCGAGATTGTTAACGAATATCTTCATTTTATTACAACATTTGGGTGATTTCCATAAATTATTCAACCCTCTGAAAGCAGTGTTTGCTTTTGTCAATCTTTTTGTTACATTCTAGTTTAGTTTAGTTTAGTTTAGGAGATTTTTGCATGGCGAGTGATGAATCAGTGGAATAGCTGAAATACGAAAGGTTTTTTGAGCGCTCGTGAACGAACACTCACAAATCACAATAACCGTCTCGTCGTGTCTTTCAGAAAATCAGCATTGGAACACTCACCACCCACTCCGGAAATGAATTCCACTGATTCACCACTCGCCATGCAAAAAATTTTCTTTTGCACTGCCTTACTTGCAGGTTCCAGGGATGGCCTCTCGTTCTCCATTACTCTGTGCAATAATTCGCCTGTATTCGTCTGATACGTTCCTTTCACCAACTTATATGTCTCAATCGTATCACATCTCCCGCCTATCTAGTGTTTCCTTATCGTTAATATGACGGTGACTAGAATGTGCACCTAAATCCAAACGTGGCCTGACCGGTATCTTTCGAGTGAGTAATTCTGAGGATTCTTTGTATTCTCGTAGCAATTTTCTGCATCTCTTCTTTCTTCTTCTCTGCAACAAGGCTTGCATACTTCGCTCGATTTTACGATCAGCATCCGCAAGGCAAATGTCGTTTGAGCGATTCTTTACACATTCTATCTCGGGATTCTTTGCTTCCTCCACCAGATGAAGCAAAGTTTTTCGATATGATAAACTCATAACAGAATTCCATTTTGTTCTCTTCTTGCACCTGTAAATTTTTTTTCATAATCCAGTCAATAACTATGTTAAAACCAATTGTAGATATTATCCCCCATCCCATCTCACCATTCCTTATCTTTACACATTTTTCCCTTATTCTCCGATATCACGAATTCCATAACTCGCAATCATTCCATAATGTCTGTCTATCCGTATTGTCAAATACTTGGACAAAAACAATAAATATAATATGCTTCAGGAGAGAGTTGAAAGTCGGTGCTTTGTTCCATGACATTCCTCAAAGTAGAAATATGACGAACAGTCCTCCACTTGTTCTAGAATCAACCGGAGCATGCTTTAATATCTCTCCATTTCGCTTTCAATCCAATTTATCAAAAGTTAAAACATTTTGTTGGTGTTGACAGAAAATTAATTCTTCTACGATTTTTACATTTAGTGAGATCTTTATTTGGAATTACGGTCATCATTATTTTTTTTTTTTTAATTTCAGAGTAGCATTTCAAACTCCAGCACACGCTATTAAAGATCACTTGCAATTTATCAGCAGAAATTACTTTAGGTACTGCATTTTTGTTTTAATATTATCATTGTCGTAGCTTGACCATGATATATATATATATATATATACAGTATATATATATATATATATATATATATATATATATATATATATATATATATATATATATATATATATATATATATATATATATATATATATATATATATATACACTGCTCAAAACAATTAGCGGATATTTTGGTTTTCTTGTAAATTATAAAGTTATAAAAATAATTTACAAATGTAACACGTTTATTTTAAAATATTCTTAATATACAACAGTGTATATTAAGGTGGGGGGGGATAATTCTTAATAATCAGATGGGGGATAATTCTTGATATTCAACAATGTAGAACACGCAACTGCGTACAAAGTCATGTTAAGACTTGTCGATACGTGTCTTAGCCGTAGTAACATGTGGAGGGTATAAAAGTGTGGCTTGTTGCGCTCACTTCCACAGTGAATAATTATCGCTTCAGGTATAAACTTGTGCCACCTACCACCCACTATTTTGTTAAAAATGACAGAGCCACATGATATCCTGGAATCCATGGCTTGGAGAGCCATTGGTCGATTAGAAGCTGGAAAAACGCAGAAAGTTGTCGCTCAAGCATGTCATGTATCTCAAAGCGTAATTTCGCGACTTTGGAATAGCTTTCTGGAGACGGGAAATGTTTGAAATTGTCTTCATGCCGTAGGTTCATATGCTAGAAGACCAATGGTTTCATTCCATTACTGCAAATCACAAAAGATCCCGAAGAATTTGGGTAGAGGAACACTGCAATTGGACAAATAAGGATTGGGCTCGTGTACTTTTTAGTGACGAGTCCCGGTTCAGTCTGTAACCAGATAACCAACGTATCTTGATATGGCGAGAAAGTGGAACAAGAAATAATCCACAGTTTACTTAAATATAAAGAGCCAATAGGCTTCATTTCGGCGATATAAACATTATTTAAAATAAGGGGATATTAAATCCCACATTGTTTTAAAACCGAATAAGAAACTCAAAGATCGGAATCAGAGAGTTTCATGTCGAATATAGTAAACTATAAAAGGATCGGCGGCCACAAGCGTGAGCTAATGCAAGTGACCCTAGTACGTAGTACAAACTCGGGCAACTCGCAGCAAAGTTGGAAAAAGTTCTGATCGCTATTCTTGGTATTTTCCATAATGTAAAAACACATTTCTTAGGAAATGTATGCTGTAAAAATACCAAGAATAGCGATCAGAACTTTACCACCTTTGCTGCGAGTTGCCCAAGTTTGTCGGTGAATGCTTTTCTTCGGAATATGAGCGGTTCTGCTCGGTGGTGGGTGGAAGGCCATCACTGAGTGGAGCCAACGCTGAGATGGACGGTCTTTCGCCCACTATTGAGTGGTCTAGGGATCGTCCGAATTTTTAGAGGCCGGCTTTACTTACACATAAGGCTGAAACCGGTGGAGGGCTATTATGAGTTCGCTCTCTTAAGGTTTTTGCCTTAAGGGAGCAATTTGAGTTTCCGGGGAAAATGTTCTCCGGCAAGGCCCGCTGAGGGGATTTGTCAGTAATTGCTTTTCTTCGGAATATGAGCAGTTCTGCTGGGTGGTGGGTGGAAGGTCATCACTGAGTTGAGCCAACGCTGAGATGGACTGTCCTTCGCCTACTATTGAGTGGCCTAGGGATCGTCCGAATTTTTAGAGACGGCTTTACTTATTCATAAGGCTGAAACCGGTCTGGGTAGTGACCTCCCATCATGTAATAATGTTATAATAGCATACATTTCCTAGAAAATGCATTTTCACATTATGGAAAATACCAAGAATAGCGATCAGAACTTTACCACCTTTGCTGCGAGTTGCCCAAGTTTGTACTAGCTACTAGCTACATTAGCTCACGCTAGTAACCGCCGATACTTTTATAGTTTTTTATACTATATTCGGCATGAAACTCTCTGATTCCAATCTTTGAGTTTATTATTCAGTTTTAAAACGATGTGGGATTTAATATCCCCTTAATTTAAATAATCCACAGTTTGTTCGTGAAAGACCCCAACATCAAGTTGGGAGTTTGATGGTATGGGCTAAAATAAGTATAGGTGGCCATACTGATCTCTATTAAAAAAAAAAAAAAACGCCCTATTAAAAATTGTTTTTGGCTATTCTTGTTGCTAAAATGTATAATTTGTTAAATTTGTAATAAACATCGATTATTTAAACAATATCTCATCAATTACACCTTATCCATAAGTAAGAAACATTTATTCATGTATAAAGTATGCAATAGTTATAATTATTTGCAGAAATTTATAATATAATATATATATAAATTTATAATATATATATACAGTATATATATATATATATATATATATATATATATATCTTAAGCTAGTTATTAGTGACTGATAAGTATGGAGATTGACGCGCCATTCGAAAAAAAAAAAATAATAACTAAAACCAGGCTCGCTTGCTCCTTTAGGAGAATAAAAGGCTCTACCGGTATACACAGGGGTCGAAAAATGACGGTAACACTTGTTATACATATTTCTTTATTCGTATGGTGTTGGTTCCCGTTTTGCCTTCGTTACAGCCTGCATTCTTCTTGGAATGGACTCAAATAAGTTTTAAATAGTTCCTGATAGAATTTCGTACCGTTCTTCTTGAAGAACGTCTTCAAGTTGTTTTAAAGACATTGGAGGTGGGAATCTATTTCTTATTTCAGTCTCCAAAGCTGACCAGAGTGGTTCAATAATGTTCAAATCTGGAGACTGTGAAGAAGTTGAAGTTCACCTTCATGCTCTTCAAACCACGACTGCACAGTCTAAGCTGTGTGACCGAAGGCATTGTCTTCAATTACTGCATTGTTGTATTTTTTTATTTCAGGATGCACTTGATCACAGGATGCACTTGATTACCCAAAATGTCCAAATTTTTATTTTATTCGTATGGGGTTTCCCCCTGTTCCTCCGCCATCCCTTAGGACTGGTTGAGCTCTCCTAATGAAATTGAGTATGCACTTTATTTTATGACTGTAGATCCGTCTGTGTTCAGGGGCCGGTTTGCCTGTTCTGAAGGACGAAAAATCCTCTACCTCCGTAGACCGGCTAGCTCACCTTTAGTCGAAAGATACCAGATAGATTCCTGAAGTCATGGACGGGAATCGAACCCAGGTCATGACGGGCAATAATGGGAGCAATAGAATACCACGATATTACGCAGACGATTACAGAAGCGCCCTCCGTGCTTTATTGTTGGAACCACGCATTCCGAATTGTAAGCCTCCCTGGGTGTTCTCCAAACATAAACTCGTCCTCGTGTAGTAAACAGCGTGAAGGTCGACTCTTCTGACCACGTTTCTAGTTTTCTAATATGCAGGTTTGAATACCATCGCTTAGTCATCCGAGCATTCTTTTTAGTTTAGCAATTGCAGCTCCACCCTGAATATTGGATTTATGACGCTCACGTCGGACAGTTTTTGTGGAAACAGGTTCTGCAAGATGAATATTCAGTCTGCTGTTACCTGTGCTGCAGTAGTTCTGTGATTTTCGAAACAATTCTTCTCGATGTCCGAAGAACTCTTTCTGTTTTATTTTATTTTATTTTAGCTGCCGATGTTCAGCCCGCCATAATCTGTGCATGCCGGCATAACCTTACAAACTGTTGATCTCGATGACACCTAATAATGCGGCAGTTTTTGTCCCTGATGCTTCAGCTAAACGCACGTCAACGATTTGTCCTCTTTCAAATTCGAACAATCGCCAATTTTCTGGTTGTTTAACAGGAATTATCGCTCAGTAGAATCACTAATGCACTTGCGTCATGAGAAGTACAGAGAGTGTAAACAATATAAAACAAGAACATTCATTGCTGCCATTACAAGTTTACATATATAATGTGGAAATATTTTCACACTATACAAGTAGTTTTAACCATCTTTTCTTTCTTCTTCTCTGCAACAAGGCTTGCATACTTCGCTCGATTTTAGGATCAGCATCCGCAAGGCAAGATGTCGTGTGAGCAACTCTAAAGTGAAACATCGCATCCATTTATTTAGTTAGCATCGCATGAAATTCTTTTCGAGAACAAGCAGTAAAAGTTTCTTAATTTCCCGCTTGAATACCGCTTTCTTTCGGTGCAGTAAGAGGTCGAATGCTTTCATTTTAATGCGTGCAGCGCTAAGAGGAATTCCTTTCTGATTACAGTCTTCGATCTAAATTGGTAAGAGCAGCTCCATTCCAATCATTGCAATGCTTCTATTCCTAGTAGTCTGCAAACTTGCTGAAGTTGATGCCGCTTTACCTTTTTCCTTATATTCATCCGCCTTATTTAAAATAGTTCGTAGTGTTGACTCGTTAATTCGCAAACCTCTGCCTATTTTCTCTTTTACTATGATCGCATTCAAATCTTTTTTAGTAAGTATTTCTTCTAAAGTAATCAATCACTTAACTCTTCTTTTTAGCACACGCACTGTTTCTTTCATTCTTTTCTTTTATCCATAGTCAACGAGAGATATTAAGCTTCCAGTTATAAATTACTGTATATATGATGGTCGGAGATAAGCAACAAGCACATGTTCGACCAATAAAACAAATTGAGGTGTTTTATATGGTGTGTGTGCGCGCGCGCTTCCTTCAGTTATTTTTCATGTCGCAGGATTTCACGCACGTTGTTAAAAAAAAAAATAAATCAATCTGCAGTTTTTAAAATAAAAATAAACAAATAAATAAGCGAGACACTTGGTTAACTTTCCTTTATCCAGCGGGATATCAATTCATAAGCTGTTTTCATAAAACTATTATATTATAAAAAAAATATAATATTTAATAAAGGGATCGCTGTGTTTGTTTCTCAGAAGATCGAAGTATGACATCTGGTAACATTTAATCTTGACAGATCAAAGATTAATTTGGAGGAAAAATGCCAATAAGAAGTTAGTAATGATGTATCTTTTTTTCATGTATAGTCGTGCTATCGTAATACCCCCTATGCCTACATCTCAAGAATTTTGATGATCGTAATGAGTATTGATGTGTACTCCCGTCTGCATGTCTTTTTTCTGTTGCTGCTTATCTCATTTAACAGATTTTCAATGCAATTTCTCCCAACATCCAGATTATCCTTTTCATTCCATTTTCATGTCACCTTTAGCATCTCTGATTACTTTTAAAATACTCTTTCCTCAATTTTTAAGCCTCCTGAACGTTCTGCTACATTTAAGATATTCGTCTTCTCTATTCTTGGCAAGTTTTCCCATAACTTTTATTTAGCTTGTTTTACATAGCTGGGCCCTGCAAAACTTTAACTACCACTCCAGATACACTGATTGGCCTATAATTTGCTACTTCTGTATTGGAGCTGCATTGCAGTGGTACACCCAGAGGTGGGGCCAGGGCACCCTCCAAAGAAAAAGAAAATAACAATAGAAAATTTTCCAAAAATCTTTACCTATTGAATAAAATTCATCTTTTTATTTATGTTGTGTCGTGTCTTCTATTTCTATACTACTTGTGAATTAGCGATCATTGCAGATGCTGTCATAGGTCGTATGCGATGCGTAGTGTGTATTCTCAAATCGTCTACTCAACTCAGGCCCTCTCCAAGATTAAATCCTGAGTGCTCTACTGCTGCAGTGGAATTATTTTCACCATTTTCTGCTCTCTCTATTGGAACTACCAGAACTGAGGCTTAAACTAAACAGCTTAGTTAGAGGAGGTGCTAATTCTCTTGCACATTCTCGTAACACATGGGCCGATATGCCATCTAACCCTATGGCAGTGTTAGCATTAAGGTTCTGTAATATACTAAGCACCTCTATTTCTTCTATCTCTAGACTCTCATCAGTCAATGACACATTCGGCACTGCAATATCACAACCAAGATGGTAGCCTTTTGCAAAATGATCACTAAGTAACTCAACTATTTGATTTGCTTCTGTTACGTCACTACCATCAGCATTTTTTAAAGTCATCCCTCCTTTTACTTGCCAGATAGTGAAAGAACTCCTTAGGATTTCTTTTTTGGACTAATCAGCTAGCTTCCTCTCATAATTAGCTTTGGCCTTCCTTACCATACAGATCACCCTCTTTGCCTGTACCTTGTACTGCTCATGGGTATGCTCATCACCTTTTTCTTTATACTTCCTCCCCACAACCTTTTCACAAGGTGTAATATAATATTGTGCACAATTTATGCACGCCATTATATATTAGAGCGTGTCTTTCTAATGACTACGCCACATTCTGAACAGCAATCCGGCATGTACTTACCATTATTAGGTTTGCTCGTTTCTTCAAATTTTACTCAATCATTTTTTAAATGTCTGTTTCATTTCCTACTCTAGGAAATGAAACAGTTTAGCTCTTCATTTCACGTGCTTTAATCTTCATCTTTTCGGTAACGCCAATTACGTCGAATGGTATTTTTGTAATTCTTATGCTAGTTTCATCTTTTTTCCATTTATACTTCTTATGCAGAACTTGCCTGTCTTCCGCTCTGGTGTGTTTCAGGTCGTTCCAGCAACCAACTTTTCACTCACTTACAAAAACAATACGCCCTTGTTTAACCTGACACGAATTTCCTTATGATGTGACTTAGCAGACGAAGTCGTATTCTGCATCGTCTTAAACCTCATAAATATGACAAAATAAAATTAAGTCTACTTTATAATTAACTGTACTTGAATTATACGTATACGTATAGAGAAAATTAAGGGGATAAAAATCCCTTATTGTTTTTCAGCCAGTATGCGAAACTCTAAGATTGAAAACTACGATCTAAGCGTTTCATGCCGAACTATCGGCGAATCCAAGCGAAAGTAACCATTTGGTAGTACCACACCAAGGCAACTCGATGCAAAGGTGGAGCAAGCTCTCTCACTATTCTTGATATTTTCTCATAATGTAAAAACACACATCTCCTAGGAGATGTAATTCTGCTTTACATTATGAGGAGAGGTCACTACCCAGACCGGTTTCAACCTTTTTTGAGGTCTCATCAGTGAGTAGCTAGACCTAGATGATATCAAAGTTTTAAGTGAAAAGAACTTTTCTTCATGCAAATAGGGCATTGGAAATAAATTTTACGTTGTGAGCTGTTCAGTGGTATAAATCCCCTTGTTGACAGAAGCGAGTTTAGCACCAAACTCAGGAGCTTTTCTTTGGTTTGCAATTGTAATTGAAGTATTTAAGGCAATGGGTAGAGGAGTGATCCAGTTTCATTAAGAAGAAATAATTTATTTGTTACAACTTCTAAAATTCCACATAGATATCAGATAAAACATGTAGCATGTGAAATTAATTAGAAGGCGTCGTTTTCACGTTTATATACGTTGATGGTTGAGGTATTTGCAATAAAAGAAGTGTTTACATGATGGTGTATGACGTGACATTTCTGTTGCTTCCTTTACTGATCGTGGTTTACTGTTTATCTTTGGAGTAGTTTTTATTATTAGGAATTGTCTTCATAATAATAAAATGTATGTAATATTGTCTAAAATGTATTAAAATATATTTTTAAAATTTCTTATGTGATATGCTGACCATCTCCAGATACTTATCAAAATCATTGATAGCACTGGGTAATCATCTGTGATGACTGAGGGTGCATATTGGCTGCTCATCCATCTTCAAAAACTTAGAGCTAAGTGGCCTCGCCTACTCCCTATGAGAAATAAAAGGCGTTAGGGGTATTTTTTTTTTTTTTTAATGTACTCCATGCTATTTCTGAAGAAAGAATAGTGTGTGGGGCATCGTTTTTTTTCTTCATGTGCGAGCCTCATGAAGAAAAACTTTCATCTCCTTTACTCATTGGCTTCGACTGCTAGTTGATAAGCGTCTTATCGTCTGATGTTTCTTTTTTTTTTTTTTTTTTTTTTTAGTAGACCAGGTTGATTTCATAATTTTCATCGTGTAATCGGAAATGAGGATTCAAAAAGCGTTAAACCTGCTAACGTCACAAAGTTTTTAAATAAAGTTCGGATTGTCCAGTTAAAATGAATATAGTTCCGATAAAGGTATACGAAAAATTCTGTATTTTAAAATCCATTTTAATGTTTCACTTTGGTTATGATTAAAGTACTACAAAAAATAAATAAATAAAAGAACGATTGCACTATTTCCTACATATTCAATGGTAAAGGAGAGATACACACTATATGTATGAAAGCTATCATGCAAGTTTTTAATCGCGTTTACTTTACTATACGGACACCGCCCACTATCATCTACTATCAAAAAACTCCGGATTTCTCTTTTTCCTTGGCAAAATAATTCTTCTTATTACAATTCAAAAAAAAAAAAAAAAAAAATATATATATATATATATATATATATATATATATATATTATTCTATAGAAGCTAGAAGAGTTCTAGGGAATACAAAAAGGAAATCGAAGTGAGTGATTGGGAGCAATTGAAAGTTTGCAGTCTTGGTTGGTTGCATGGATTATGCCAGAGCAACTAAGACTATAAAACGATTTATTATGTAAATTCTGGCTGGCTTCCATGTTACGTGGGATGAAATAATTGGACAGGTCCGTATGAAATCGACTAACTCGCCTTTAATGTACGAAAGAAATTTAACCCACGTCTTTTCATTCCAAGGCATTGTCACTACTGGATGCATTACAGAAAGTTTTGAAGTCAATAAACCATTAAGTGCTTTACAGGGGAGTAAAGGAAAATTATTAAAATTACTTTCTGAATGAGTCTCATCAGTAGTAAAGTTCAACAACAGTGGCATAAAAATTAAGTTCGAATGGTCAACGAATTACGGAGGAGTTTTATTTCTGAAGTGATGGTTAAGATTTTGGACAGGTTAGTTCCAGAATTCGGGAATGGATGAATGAAAATAAACATAATTTATCCATCCAGTCTCCTGAATACACCGTTTGTAAGATGTGCAGGAATCTTTCGAAGGACATCCTGTTCCAGTAATCCACTTGCATTCCATTATAACCTGACAGATGTTTGGAACAAAAGAGATGCACACACACAAGCCATTTGTTAGCACACCCCATAGCAAGACACTGCTGAATAAATTAAGGTTGGGTAGGAATAGATAATAAGTTGCATGTAGGACGGGAATGATGCTGCTACTGTTTAAGTTTTTCTTTTAAATTCTTCTCAATATCTATGCATTGTATTAAAGAGTTCATAATTAATACCGAAAGAAAAATAAGGTAGTCGTCCTATGGCCAAGCGTCTCTGTAGAGCTCTCTCATGCGCGCACACTTACAGGGTGGCCGAGAATGAACAGAGCAGTTAGAGAAACCACATTTAAGCAAAGATGTTTAATTAGAACATAACATTTAGATACACTTAAATAAATTAATAATCAAATATAATATGAATTATAAAAACAATAATTGAAATTTTAGCGAGGGCTCTAAACAACTGCCCTGTTACTTCTTGGTCCTGTGTGTGTGTGTGTCATATTATCGAAGAGGAAACTGACAGCTATTTAAATCATATAAAAATTAAATTAAAATGTGGCATGTTCAGAATCAAAAAACTAGAATGGTAATTTCATCCATTAAATATATGAATACTATAACTGATACTACAGAGTGCATAATAAACAAGACCATAAGTTTATTATAACTGTAGAAATCATTGTGATATTTCACCAGAGTGGCAATTTTAAAGCATATTAAGTTCAAAGATTGCACAACTGGGGAGACGTGAAAGTCGCTTAAACAACATTCTGTGTTAGTTTCTAGAGCAAAGTTTTACAGTTCTTTAGTGCTTAAACTCACCCACAGCAGTGAACTGGGCTATGACTTTAAAATATTGCATGGGAGGAATGGACTTAATGCAAAGTGAAGAATAAAAATGAACATTTTTTATCAAATTACTTTACACGCATAAAACTGCATATGTAAAAAGTACAGTGTAAAGACACTCACACAAACACACTATTAATGCTTAGCAAAGTCTCGTTCTCAGAGCTATTTGAATTTGAAAATTTATCAGTTGAACACACACACACAATATGTTGACAAAAGTATTTGGACACCTAGTTGTGGTAAACAAAATGCGTTTTAATTACATTTCTAGTACCGAGTAGACCACCTTTGGCCTGAATGACAGCAACTACCCTTCAGAGCATGCTTCCAATTTCTGATACATCAGAACTTGATTGGATGGGAATATTCTTCGATTCTCACAGAAATATGCTTCTATTCCTCGTGCAAAGCTACCCCCCCCCCATTGCCGATACTTATGGCGGCAACTGTGGCTTGCAGAAAATTTGGCATTCTAATTCATCCCAAAAATGTTTCATGAGGAGGTGGTTCTGGACTTTGAGCTACAGTCCAACACTTCAACGTTGTTTTGTATAAACCAGCCTTGAACACGCAGTGCAGTATGGCATAGAGCATTATAGTATTGAAACACACAAAGGCAACTGTCACAAGTTGTTCACTATGTCCAGGTAGCCATCAGATCCACAACAGATTATGGATGATGAGGACACTCACGTAGAAGTAAAAAATGTATGGTTTTATTGTATGTCTTTTATTAGATTGCATATAAATTACTATCCTTGAATTCAATCAAGTGATTTTCAAAAGGATGAGAAGATACATTAGAGAGTTCCAGATAAGATTGACTAAGGTGGTATTGTTTCCCTGGATGTTTCATATAAAGACAGACAGACTAAGGGAATGAATGCTATTTACAGAGCTTCTTCGATAGCAAGAGGCAAAGTAATATGACTAAGGCATAAGTTCGGTAAGTGAGCTTTACTAGATTAATGCAGAAAAGATTTTTCCCAGACTCCCTGGTAACTGCTGAAAGTGGATATAAAAAGTAGGTTTGCTGCATAGAGAGTGGTTGATGAGATGGAGTGCTTGAGAATGTGGCAAGTGCAGAAACAGTGAATGAGTTTCAGGCAGTTTGATAAGCTTCGTGTTTGACAGTGGGAACATATTGCAATGAGTCTTCTGACTCCATGAAGATCTGATATTAATAAGTGCATTCGAATAAAAGTCCATAATGCCACTGCTACTTTCAAATGCTTAGTTTTATCCTCAACTCAAAAAACACATCTACCAAGCAGAAGCTTTCTATGCATTTTGATAAAAAGAATTAATCAAAACTAAATAATTTATGAAACTAGCCATTTAGATTATGTTTCACTAATGATTCTTTGCCTTTTTTTAAACTCATTTCAATGAAGTGAGAAATAAATGATGCTAGCTTACATTTCTGAATCACTGAGAACCAGAATCATTGATAAATTTGTAAACACAACCATTAACTTAAAATAAAAAAATTAAGAACAAAATTAATTACATTTAATATGACAGATGACACAAAACACTAAAATAAGAAATCCTTCTTATGGGTAACTATGGATTTAGTTTGAAATATTTCTTTGAAGATATTACTGCAAATTTCAGAAAGAATATTTATTTAAAAAAGAAATGAAACTGTATGGATGTAATAGCACAGGAACAGTATAAAAGTTTTAATGTTGACGTTGAATCACCAAAATAAATAATGGAGTATTTCAAAGTAGCAAAATTTAATCATACTAGGAGCAAGTTTTAAGGAATAAGTTTTATTTTGCTTCACAGCACCATACAAATTTCTTAATAATAAAGCAGGAGATGCAGAAATATTTTTATTTAGAAGGTACTGGAAGAGAGCAACACACTGGTCCTTTACATAATGATAATACAAAAAGAAGCCATTTGGTATATCCTGAGTATTATTATTGTGCGACAGATATTCTAGAATAATCCATATTTTGGGAGTAAAACATCAGTAAAAGACAAAAAAATTACCAATAACAAAAGTGACATTCCTCCCACACCATATGCCCAGTTTCTCTTACTGTTGATATAAATAATAAAAGAAATGTGTGTGTGTACATGCATACACAAAACACTAAAGACAGTCTGCATTGTTTTCATTTTCTGCCAGCTGAAATCCTTATGACATATTTCCTGAGTTATGACACAGCCAACATCTTTTTCTTTGATGAACCCTATGTTAGAAAATATTCGTTAGATCTTTGAAATGAGGAAAAAGCAAGCAAGCAAACAAACAAACAAAAAAAAAAACATATGTATACAGGGTTTTTGTTTATATATTATTATTAATATTATTATTATTCAGGCCTCCATAGAGTCAAAAGACTCATCGTGGGGAGGTCCCCCCCTTCCCCCCAAGAAACACAAAATCCATCATAATACACACAAAATGGTATTCCATATTACCCAAAACTCCTCTACCACGGATATAAATAATTCTTAATTTCAGAGAAATAAACCTGAAGAAAATTATCACATTATGTTGGAGGTTTAATGGATTTTTTACAACACTCAAAAAGAATTAAATTAGAATTTAATACTTCCTATATTTCGTAATAGTCACTAGGACATCTACGGGGATTACAAAAACAATTAATGTAACATGCACACAAAAACTTACAATACTAAGCCCAACCACGTGGGTGACAATAAAGTCCTATCTAGGTGGAGCGCCCTCTAAGGGCAGCAGTAGGTCGCCTGGAATGTAAGGTGGGACCTCTGGTGATGAGTGTTTCCCAAATCTTCGGAAGCTTAATGCAACCGTATTTGTTAAGATTTGGTTGGTTTCTGAGAGCTCCTGCTGCTTCTAAGAAAAGTCTCTCTTTCTTGAATTTCCTGTGGTGGAGCATGGTGGTTTTCTTCCATGATACTCTGTGGGTGGTGTCAAAAACATGGTCAGCCAAGCCTGAACGGCCATAGTTGTGTTTAACGATGTACGACTTGTGTTCCTCCAGGTGGATGGATGCTGATCTGCCTGTCTGTCCAAAGTACGCAAGCTTACAGGAACAGGGTACTTTGTAAACTCCAGGCAGAGAGAGAGGAGGGAGCTGATCTTTCGTAGAACGGATAAGGATAGCAAGTTTGCGGTAGGGCTTATATGCTGTGTGTAGGTTATACTTTTTTAGTATCTTGGCTATTTTTTACGAAGTGCCTCAGATGTAGGGTATGGTGATGGCATTTTTAAAATCTTGTTGAAGAGAGGGATGGGGAATGGGGGAGGAATTGATTATTTTTTTGATACTGTGTGCGCTGTAGCCATTGGAGAGGAAAGTTCTGTGTATGTGGTTAAGCTCAGTAGTGAGGGCGGTTCCACTGGAACAAAGATTGTGGGCTCTCTTGGTAAGGGTTTTAATGATGTCATATTGTTGTGAGGGGTGGTGGTGGGAGAGTTTGTGAATGTATCTGCCTGTGTGTGTGTGGGTTTTCTGTATACAGTGAAGGCAAGTGTATCATTAGGCAGTCATGTAACTAAGGTGTCTAGGAAGGGTAAACAATTGTTCTTTTCCATAGTAAACTGGATTCTTGGATGTAGGCTATTGAGATGACCGAGGAAGGAGTCTAACGTGTCTGGGCCATGAGGCCAAATGGAGAACACATCATCTACATATCTTAGCCAGATAGAAGGTTTGAGTGGGGCTGAGTCTATGGCTCGTTTTTCGAAATCTTCCATATAGAAATTGGCAAGGGGGGGTGAGAGGGAGGAACCAATGGTGGTTCCTTCTATCTGCTTGTAGATTTTGTTATTCCAAGAGAAATACCCAGAGTTGATGGCAAAGGAAAAGAGATCTAAGATGTCAGAGGGGAAAACGTTTTCTAAGAGAGATAAAGTGTCAGTTAAGGGAATATTGGTAAACAAAGAGGAGATATCAAAGCTTACTAATATGTCTGTATTGTTCAAGGTTAAATTTTCTGTGAGGGCTTTAAAGTGGGTCGAGTTTTTTATATAGGAAGCTGAATTTCTGGTGAGGGGGGGGGGGCAGAGAGTTGGCCAGCTATTTAGACAGTCTGTAACAAGGTGCATTGGTGGCATCTACTATAGGTCTGAGTGGGGAATTGGGTTTGTGGATTTTTGATCAATCAAATCCACACTCCAATCAAAAATCCACAAACCCAATTCCCCACTCAGACCTATAGTAGATGCCACCAATGCACCTTGTTACAGACTGTCTAAACAGCTGGCCAACTCTCTGTCCCCCCCCCCCCCCCCACTGGAAATTCAGCTTCCTATATAAAAAACTCGACCCACTTTAAAGCCCTCACAGAAAATTTAACCTTGATCAATACAGACATATTAGTAAGCTTTGATATCTCCTCTTTGTTTACCAATATTCCCTTAACTGACACTTTATCTCTCTTGGAAAACGTTTTCCCTTCTGACATCTTAGATCTCTTTTCCTTTGCCATCAACTCTGGGTATTTCTCTTGGAATAACAAAATCTACAAGCAGATAGAAGGAACTGCCATGGGTCCCCCCCCTCTCACCCCCCTTGCCAATTTCTATATGGAAGATTTCGAAAAACGAGCCATAGACTCAGCCCCACTCAAACCTTCTATCTGGTTAAGATATGTAGATGATGTGTTCTCCATTTGGCCTCATGGCCCAGACACGTTAGACTCCTTCCTCGGTCATCTCAATAGCCTACATACAAGAATCCAGTTTACTATGGAAAAGGAAAAGAACAATTGTTTACCCTTCCTAGACACCTTAGTCACGCGCCTGCCTAATGATACACTTGCCTTCACCGTATACAGAAAACCCACACACACAGGCAGATACATTCACAAAATCTCCCACCACCACCCCTCACAATACGACATCATTAAAACCCTTACCAAGAGAGCCCACAATCTTTGTTCCAGTGGAACCGCCCTCACTACTGAGCTTAACCACATACACAGAACTTTCCTCTCCAATGGCTACAGCGAACACAGTATCAAAAAAATAATCAATTCCTCCCCCATTCCCCATCCCTCTCGTCAATAAGATTTTAAAAATGCCATCACCATACCCTACATCCGAGGCACTTTGGAAAAAATAGCCAAGATACTAAAAAAGTATAACCTACACACAGCATATAAGCCCTACCGCAAACTTGCTACCCTTATCCGTTCTACGAAAGATCAGCTCCCTCCCCTCTCTCTCTGCCTGGAGTTTACAAAGTACCCTGTTCCTGTAAGCTTGCGTACTTTGGACAGACAGGCAGATCAGCATCCACCCACCTGGAGGAACACAAGTTGTACATCGTTAAACACAACTATGGCCATTCAGGCTTGGCTGACCATGTTTTTGACACCACCCACAGAGTATCATGGAAGAAAACCACCATGCTCCACCACAGGAAATTCAAGAAAGAGAGACTTTTCTTAGAAGCAGCAGCAGCTCTCAGAAACCAACCAAATCTTAACAAATACGGTTGCATTAAGCTTCCGAAGATTTGGGAAACACTCGTCACCAGAGGTCCCACCTTACATTCCAGGCCACCTACTACCGCCCTTAGAGGGCGCTCCACCTAGATAGGACTTTATTGTCACCCATGTGGTTGGGCTTAGTATTGTAAGTTTTTGTGTGCATGTTACATTAATTGTTTTTGTAATCCCCGTAGATGTCCTAGTGACTAGGACGAAATATAGGAAGTATTAAATTCTAATTTAATTCTTTTTGAGTGTTGTAAAAAATCCATTAAACCTCCAACATAATGTCCTCACAGCACTTAAGCCTCTACACAAGAAAATTATCACAGTTTATTTGTTTTTAAAATAAGAAAGTTTTCATTTGAAGAATAAAAATGCCATTACAACAATATGATGAATATGTGGGGAAAAAAAAAATTAGTTTATTTTATTCATTTTTATCCTGATGAAAACTAACATACCGAAAAGAAAAATCTGTTAGAAAGCTCTAAAAATAATCAATATCGATAAGCTTTCAGAGGTGAACTCTAGATTCAAATACCCAAATATTATTGAATAAAAAATGAAGGGATGAATGAATCAATGAGTTTCAACACAAGAACCAGGTCTTGAAAACTCTCTAGAAATTCTGAAGAAAACATTCATTAATTTGGCTAGCAAGGCATGTAGCGAAGCTGCCTGCAAGCATAAAAATATTCATGGTAAACTCAAAAAGTTAACACAGAAAAGAAGAAAGCATATTGAGAGTTCTTAGCAAGTAAGTTAACATGTAGCCTGAGAGAATGCAAAGAAAAATGTACAAAAACTAACCTATATGTTCAAGTAGTTAAATAACATCATAAGAAGATTTTTGTAGTAACAAAGAAGATAAATATCAAGAAGGATTCAAAGTGTTTTGGATGCCAATGAAAGGCTTAGAAATGGAGGAGAGAATACTGAAAGGAAATACAGATGATAAACATGACAAAAAACTGAAGATAGAAGGTATTCTGTACATATGGGGTTATTACTTTGAAAGACTTAAATGAAACAGTGACAGAAGAGAAGCAAAAAAAAAAAAATATTATAAAGGGATTCAGTCAGAAGTACATATCAATACTGCCAAAACCTCAAATTACGTTAACATCTTCAGGGATCACAAAATAATGATATGTGCATGCAGGCACTAACACTAAGCAAATATGGCTGAAGAAAGCAACTGAAGTTGGTCCTCGAGTCTTAAAGGTGTCCCCTAGTGGGGCACGCTTTTAGGACTCTAGGACCGACTTCAGTTGCTTTCTTCAGCCCTATTTGCTTAGTGAGTGCCTGCATGCACATATCATTACTTTGTGATCCCTGAAGATGATAATGTAAAATTACCAAAATATAGGAGGTATTAATTGAAGTTGTTAATTAATATTCTAGTATACGTTGTCTATCCCTAAAATCTGAGAGTTATGTATTACCAACATATAAGTTTATCTGCAAGAAAAAAAACCTCACCTGCGGAAAGGTAGGAGTATAAGATATTTGAACAGAAATACCTCTAAAAAACTTCTATACCTTCTCCAATTATAATCCATATAATTGGAGAAGAGCTCATAGTATTCATCTAAACAAAACAAAGGAAATAAAACTGAATGTGAGAATTGCAGAGGAATTTCCCAATTGATTGTTCTAGGTAAGATTTATACAAGCATGCTTGAAATCAGCTTGAGAAAAACTGTAGAACAAGCTGAGTTCAGGCCAAACAAGTGCTGTCACAATCATATTGGAGAAGTAGGTTTTAATACCAGAGGGACAGGTTCCAGGTTTAAAGAGGAGAGTGTGTTTCAAATAATGAGTACTCTGGATGCCAATAAAGCAATGGGACTGGATGGAATTTCGCCAAGGGTTTTAAGACAATCTGCTAAAGAACCGACAGTTCCGTTGACCTTGGTTTTCAATAAAAGTCTGGCCACAGGAAAGGTACCCAAGGAGTGGAAGGAGGGTAAGATAGTGCCATTGCATAAGTCTCAATCATATCTCCCCTTTTCCGCCTCTCAACCAATTTCTGCAACCCACAAATCTTCAACCTGTTTTCATAAGGTTCATTCCATAGACCTGCTATCATCTTGGTGACTCTCCTCTGGATCCTCTCAATCTCCTCCCCATCAAGAAGAAACCTAGGTGACCAGATCTGGGCACAGTAATCAAGATGGGGTCTTATCAAGGCTCGATAGAGAGGAACAATAACTTGCTTATCTCTGCTCATCAAAGTATTCTTCAGCATCCAAGTGATTCGATGAGCTGATTTAGCCACTTTTGCAATGTGCCCCCTAAACTTCAACTCCCTATCCACCAACACTCCCAAGTCCCTGGCTTCATCAATCTCCAGGAGTACAGTTACACCAATGTGATATACTGCTGCTAATCTTTTCATCCCAAAATGCATAACCTTACATTTTGCCACATTAAATTGACATCCATTCTCCTTAGCCCATACCTCCAATCTATCCAAATCATCCTGCAAAATTTTGACATCTTCTGCATTCACTATTGCCCTACCCAACTTAGCATCATCAGTGAACAAATGAACCGTTCCTCACAGATCCTTCCCTATATCGTTAATGAACAAAATAAACAGCAGTGGTCCAAGAACAGAACCCTGCTGCACACCACTAGTCATAGACCTTCTTTCGAACTCTACTGCTGAGTAAACTACTCTCTGATATCTCTTCATCAACCACCCTCCTATCCACCTCACCAACCCTATATCCATTCTCATATCTTGCAGTTTATGGATTAGACTTCCATATGGTATCAAAGGCCTTAGCCAGGTCCATAAACTTCAAGATATGGGAATGGATATAGGGTTGGTGAGGTGATATGCTGATCGGTCGGTATTTTGCAACAGTAGTCTTGGATCCTCCTTTATGCAGTGGAACTATTTTCCCCTCTTTCCACCCCATCGGGATTAAACCAGACCAGAGACTCAGATTAAACAATAAGGTCAAGGGCACTGACAATTCTTTAGCCTCTTCACGTAAGACCCATGCTGATATACCATCCAATCCCACAGATGTTAAAGATACCAAGCAATTTTAAACCTGGTTTTACTCCATTTTTTCCAAGTAAGCAAACAGACAATGTCAAGTTTGCGCCTGCAATTTATGCAAGACTAGCTGATCCCACAGGTAGTGCAAGACCAAGGCAACTCGTGGTAAAAGTGGAGCAAGCTCTGATCACTAATCTTAATATTTACCCTTAATGCCAAAACACATCTCCAAGAAGGGGATGTATGATGTTTTGTATTAAAGGGTCTTGCACTACCTGTGGGATCAGCTAGTCTTGCATAAATTGCAGGTGCAAATTTGACATTGTCTGTTTGCTTACTTGGAAAAAATGGAGTAAAACCAGGTTTAAAATTGCTTGGTATCTTTAACATAACTATACCCAAGTTAAAAATACTTTCTACATCTATATCTCCTCCTGAGATTTTTATTTAATAAGGTTATAACACCTTATGGTAACTTGTTTTGGTAAAATACTTACAAGCTCTGCATTACTAAATCTTGGTATTTCTAGCCTGGCTCCCACTGATGAGACCTCAATAAAGGTCGAAACCGGTCTGGGTAGTGGCCCCTTGCCTTTAATACAAAACATCATACATCCCCTTCTTGGAGATGTGTTTTGGCATTAAGGGTAAATATTAAGATTAGTGATCAGAGCTTGCTCCACTTTTACCACGAGTTGCCTTGGTCTTGCACTACCTGTGGGATCAGCTAGTCTTGCATAAATTGCAGGCGCAAACTTGACATTGTCTGTTTGCTTACTTGGAAAAAATGGAGTAAAACCAGGTTTAAAATTGCTTGGTATCTTTAACATAACTATACCCAAGTTAAAAATACTTTCTCCAATCCCACAGATGTATTCACATTAAGGTTCTGTAATAGACTATTCACCTCAATTTCATCCACCACAATTCCCCTATAAACTAATAGTTTATAGGGGAATTGTGGTGATATATATAGGGAAAGATACCAAGCAATTTTAAACCTGGTTTTACTCCATTTTTTCCAAGTAAGCAAACAGACAATGTCAAGTTTGCGTCACCAAACTTGACATTGTCTGTTTGGTGATGCAAACAGACGTCACCACCTGGATGATATACTCTTGCAAAGTGCTCACTCAGTAATTCCACTATATCGACTGATTCAGTGATCTCTGTTAGATCCTGAATGGATGAATTTTAAGAAATTATTCATTCAGAGTCTAACATAAGAATTTGGCTAACTCAGATAATACCTGGTTAACAGCACACAGTTCTGAATTTATGTTGTATAGGAAGTTGTGTAATAACATGTAAATCGCACTACAAAAATCTTGTAGTTGAAAACTTAACTGAAAGATTATCGGATTAATGAATTTGTAATAAGGAAATAATAGTATAATCTTGTCCCATTAAGCTGTCCTAAACTTAATAAGTCACCAAAGAAGTTCAGAGTGCAAAGGTTGAGTTACATACACACGTATCGGCTGTAATGCCGCAAGCTACTACATATGAGGAAGATGACGCAAGTGAGATTTCCTAGAATACAGCACCTAACGGCAGCTAGGACTTTGAGGATCATCTTGAGTGCATGAAAACTAAGGGTCGTGTGGAAAAGAAGGGATGATATATAAGGCAATGCGTGCAATAATGTGAGGCTTTTTTTTCTGGTTGTTCCTGACTTCACCTCGAGGATTCCTGACTAGCGGACAGAGTAGGGACGAGCGAGAGGGTCCCATTATGCTGGATAGTGGACATTCTGAGTAAGCTGAACAAGATTCCATGATTAGCAGCAAGCTAATCATTGGCCTACGCAGAAATTGTGCCAGTCGCCGGATGTCCCACTCAAGTAGGAGCAGAGACAACACTGTATCGAGGCAGTGAGAAGTTCGAGTCCGGAAGAATGTAAAATGGACAGCGTAATCGTAAGCCTATTGCAGAAGAACAGATCAAAGGAGGACCCGAACAACACGTGGCTGTTAACAGACCTTCGGAAAAAGATTGGGTAACGTAAAGACCTTTACTATATGTTTGAATGAGACAGAATTTAATGTTAGATTATATTAAGTGGACAATTCATAGTGGACTATAATAAGGATTTGTATTTTGAGATAGAGTAATTCTCCAGAACAAAGGAATGTCAGGAGTGAAATTTTAGCTGCATGTGAATGAGATTATATGTGAATTTGTAATTTTGTAGATGATCTATACCAGAATAGTAACGGGTTGTGAAATGTTTTTTAATGTAGCATGCAATAAGAGTTTGATTTAGAATAACATAGTTAGCTAGTTTTAATGTTTTATAGTTTGTGTGTGATTAGCAATTTGATCTGTGAGTGTTTTGTTAAATTAGCATTGAGTAACTAACTTAGCAAGAGATTTTGAAAAGCTTAGTATCCTATTCCAATTATAGTTGTAAAGTGTAATTTGTTCCAATAAATATGTTTTGTTGTATATGCCTGACTCATGCCTGATTTCAAGAATTCAAATTACCACTAACAAAAAATTTAGAACCATAGCAGGAGGGAACTTAATGAAAGTGTTTGAGTAATAGATTATTGGCTACGATTGCAATTAGTACCAGTATCTATTTAGTGTATATTAGAATGAATGCCAATTAACCTAGTAATATTCCCTGAATTTTGAATAAGCTCATATTATAGGACTCTGGCTGGCACAGCAATAAAAAATAAATTTGCCAGTGTCTGAAAAGGAATCCTAGGTAGAGTCGTGTCAGGCACACTTTAAGGAAGTAGCATATTAGTATATTATATCAGTGAAGTAAGTAAGAAAAAAAAAATATATATATATATATATATAAAAGGAAGAGAGAAAGAAAGATACAAATAAATAGACAATATCTTTAACAATAACGAAGATATAACACCTCCCTACCATCGGCATTCCTTAAAATCATTCTGCCATGTACAGTTTTTATACTCTGGATGATATACTCTTGCAAAGTGCTCTGGCATTTGAATTTATGTTGTATAGGAAGTTGTGTAATAACATGTAAATCGCACTACAAAAATCTTGTAGTTGAAAACTTAACTGAAAGATTATCGGATTAATGAATTTGTAATAAGGAAATAATAGTATAATCTTGTCCCATTAAGCTGTCCTAAACTTAATAAGTCACCAAAGAAGTTCAGAGTGCAAAGGTTGAGTTACATACACACGTATCGGCTGTAATGCCGCAAGCTACTACATATGAGGAAGATGACGCAAGTGAGATTTCCTAGAATACAGCACCTAACGGCAGCTAGGACTTTGAGGATCATCTTGAGTGCATGAAAACTAAGGGTCGTGTGGAAAAGAAGGGATGATATATAAGGCAATGCGTGCAATAATGTGAGGCTTTTTTTTCTGGTTGTTCCTGACTTCACCTCGAGGATTCCTGACTAGCGGACAGAGTAGGGACGAGCGAGAGGGTCCCATTATGCTGGATAGTGGACATTCTGAGTAAGCTGAACAAGATTCCATGATTAGCAGCAAGCTAATCATTGGCCTACGCAGAAATTGTGCCAGTCGCCGGATGTCCCACTCAAGTAGGAGCAGAGACAACACTGTATCGAGGCAGTGAGAAGTTCGAGTCCGGAAGAATGTAAAATGGACAGCGTAATCGTAAGCCTATTGCAGAAGAACAGATCAAAGGAGGACCCGAACAACACGTGGCTGTTAACAGACCTTCGGAAAAAGATTGGGTAACGTAAAGACCTTTACTATATGTTTGAATGAGACAGAATTTAATGTTAGATTATATTAAGTGGACAATTCATAGTGGACTATAATAAGGATTTGTATTTTGAGATAGAGTAATTCTCCAGAACAAAGGAATGTCAGGAGTGAAATTTTAGCTGCATGTGAATGAGATTATATGTGAATTTGTAATTTTGTAGATGATCTATACCAGAATAGTAACGGGTTGTGAAATGTTTTTTAATGTAGCATGCAATAAGAGTTTGATTTAGAATAACATAGTTAGCTAGTTTTAATGTTTTATAGTTTGTGTGTGATTAGCAATTTGATCTGTGAGTGTTTTGTTAAATTAGCATTGAGTAACTAACTTAGCAAGAGATTTTGAAAAGCTTAGTATCCTATTCCAATTATAGTTGTAAAGTGTAATTTGTTCCAATAAATATGTTTTGTTGTATATGCCTGACTCATGCCTGATTTCAAGAATTCAAATTACCACTAACAAAAAATTTAGAACCATAGCAGGAGGGAACTTAATGAAAGTGTTTGAGTAATAGATTATTGGCTACGATTGCAATTAGTACCAGTATCTATTTAGTGTATATTAGAATGAATGCCAATTAACCTAGTAATATTCCCTGAATTTTGAATAAGCTCATATTATAGGACTCTGGCTGGCACAGCAATAAAAAATAAATTTGCCAGTGTCTGAAAAGGAATCCTAGGTAGAGTCGTGTCAGGCACACTTTAAGGAAGTAGCATATTAGTATATTATATCAGTGAAGTAAGTAAGAAAAAAAAAAAAATATATATATATATATATAAAAGGAAGAGAGAAAGAAAGATACAAATAAATAGACAATATCTTTAACAATAACGAAGATATAACACCTCCCTACCATCGGCATTCCTTAAAATCATTCTGCCATGTACAGTTTTTCTTTTACTAACAGCATACTGAAAGAACTGTTTGGGATTGTCTTCAGCTTGCATGGCTAATTTCCTTTCATAATCCGTTTTTGCCTTTCTCACCACACTTGTTACCCTTCTGGCATGCGCTTTATACCGTTCATGTGCCTGTAGGTCACCTTTTCCTTCCACAGTTGTTTCTTTTTTTGCAACTCAAATTTAATGGTGTTATTCATCCATTTAACCCCTACTTGATTTACTATTCGGACTCTAGGTATATAGTCTGCCATAACCTCCTGCAAATGCTCCTTGACCACTTCCTATGCCCTATCAACATCCGGTCCTTGTAGTTTTACATGCCATGGCACTGAACCAAGCAATCTCCATACTTGCCAGCACGGTAATTCCACATGTACACTGTCTTAACCAAAAATTTCACACATTTAGCCACCTCCCAGGTCAAGATCCTATGATCACTCTCACCAATAGGTGGCAACATGGTCTTATTCATTACAGTGAAATTCTCAGATGCTATTACTAGGTCAAGCACCCTCAAACCCCTAGTATTTTCCATTACATGCTGTCTCAGATAGTTATCCCTCAGTAACTGAATAAAATCCAGTTCCTTCCTCACGTGTCCTCTCCTCCTTCCAATCAATGTTACTATAGTTGAAATCCCCCATAATAATTACCCTCCTTCCACTCATTTCATCAATTTGCCTATGTATACTATCTCCACCATCTATCCCATCACCTGGTATATAACAGCACCCAACTGCACATTTTGTTTCATTAGTCTCAATCTCACACCAAATAGCCTCAAATGAGCTCCTTTCACTATCCTGCAATACAACTTCTATTCTCCTTGATTGCAGTTCATCAGTTATCATCAATAACACTCCTCCCCCTATTTTATTCTCTGTCCCTCCTGAACACACTATACCCTACACATTCTATCCCACTAAATATATCATCTTCTGTCAGTCACGTTTCACTAATGCCAATAACCTGTGGCCAGGAAGAGCCAACCAAGGCCAAAAATTCTTCCTTCTTGTTCCTAATACTCCTGGCATTATTATACATGAAATGCAGAGGTCCATTTGTCTCACCCCTATCTTGATGCATTATACTAACTATCCCATTCTGATTTCTTGTCCTTCATACTGGCATGGGCACATTATAAACATTCTTACACTCAACTGCCTCACTGATGTCTGCATATCCACTTCCTCCCATTTAATGTGGAAAAGTGTAAAGTTATTCATTATGGGATAAAGAGTTTACATGCTATGTACCACATTGAGGGAAATTGATGAAGCCAATGATGTGGGGGGGGGTGTAGTAGCAGCAGATGGAGAGTTGAAGTTTAGAGAGCTACTGCTAATGTAGCTAGAGTAGCTCACAGTATTACTTGATTATTGAAGTACACAGTAATAAGCAGGAATAAGTGAGTTATCATTCTTATGTCGAAAGATTTTTCACTTGGTTGTAAATTATGTTAAAGATGCCAAAAAATTATATTCTTGTTTAATCCTTATCCATGTGTAAGCAAACAAAGTTTGCAAGTAGAATACCTTCTTGACTAGGCTACTTGTTTATAGAGGCTAATGACTTCATCATGTTGGAGGTTTGATGGAATATTTACAGCACTAGGGAAGGATTAAAAACTAATTTTAATGCTTCCAATATTTCGTCTGTCACTGCAAATAACGCTTGTAACACACACACACAAAGACAACAAATAGTAAATAAAATACGTGGGTGACTCTAAAGTCCTATCTAGGTGGTACGCCCTCTATTGGCATTTATAGGTGGCCTAAGATGCAAAGTGGGACCTCTGACAATTATTGTTTCCCAAATTTCGGAAACTTTAATGCATCCATATTTATTTAAATTCAGTTGTTTCTGAATGCCACTGCAGATTCTAAGAACAGCCTTTCCTTTTCATAGTAAATTTAAAAAGGAAAGACTGTTCTTAGAATCTGTAGCGGCACTCAGAAATCAACCAAATTTATGCTGATGCATAAAACTTCCCAAAGTTTGGGAAATAATAATTGTCACAGAGGTCTCACTTTACATCCTAGGCTACATACAAATGCCCATAGAGGGCACACCACCTAGATAGGACTTTAGTCACCCACATGTTTCATTTAGTATTGTGTTGTCTTTGTGTGTGTGTGCACACATGCATTACAAGAGTTATTTGTAATCCCTGAAGATGTCTCGGTGATTAAAACAAAATACTGGAAGCATCAAAATTAGCTTTTAATCCTTTCCTAGTATTTATTTATTTTGTGAGCAAACTACAGAAAATGTAAGTGCATACACATAAATGATTAAAAGCATACATTTAAAGAAATAGACATTAAAAGAATAGGGATTAAAAGCATATTAAAAGCAATTAAAAGACAAAAATGCATAAAATATTATGCAAAAACATAAAATGTTAAATTTCACTCATCCAGCAACTTTAAAGCTGTTTCATTACACTGCATTAAATCTTCTCGGGCATATATATTATTAATGTCTATTAACCACGCTACCGGCCAAGACGTCTATAGACATCAAAGTTATCATGGATGCGAAGTGCATATTAAAATTATAATACCATTCATATTACATTGAAATATATGATGGACACGAAGCATGAGAGGATGCGTATTTGATCCATAACAGCCGGTGAGGTGGTTAAGCAGCACTGCAGAAGATGATCCATGGTTTGTGTTTCACCAAATGAGCAACTGTCATTGTCTGTGTAGCCCCCCATTTGCCATATTCTGCTTTGATTTTCCAGAATGAAATCTATTCAACATCTCCCATCTTTGCCAGTCTAGATCTAAGCTGGAAGGAAGAGATTCGTTTCAGTTCAGAGAGCCTCTGGAGATTGTTCTCGCCACATTGTTGACCTTGTAGCTTTTATGGAATCAACCAACAGTTTCAGTGAGTGAATAAAACGTTTCCTTGATCTTAGCCTCCCATGTACTGAAACATGTCCATACAAAGGATGCTGTTCATCATTTAGTTGTTGTTTCTGCTCATATCTACTCTATGTAGTCCTTCTGATATGAGGAGGTGCAATACCAGACAGTGAGTATAGATTGTCAATTTTTTAGGCGGTAATGTGCCGACATGTTTCATTAAGAACCTTGTCAATAATTTTGATATGTGATGATCTTTCCCAAACAGGGCTAGCATACTTGGTTGTCGAAAGGCAAGTTGCCAGTGCAGAGTTGCACAGTACTTGCACCCAATCGAAATGATGTTAATCAGCGCAGAATATTATTACATGTTTGAGTTTTAGCTGCTGTCTTCTCTATATGTCGCTTATAATTTAAGGTCCTATCTAGTGTAACACCTAAGTAAGTTGGATTTGGATAATTGACCAATTTCACACCATTCCATTCTATGTTCAACTCTCCTCACCTCTCTATTATTGAGATGGAAAAGACACATTTGGGTTTTATTGGGATTTGGTTTCAGTTGGTTTTCCTTATAGTAAGGGTTTCTAGCTCTTGTAAGCTGCTTCTTAATATTATCAAAGGATTTTGCTCTATAAGGTATTGCCCGGTCATCTGCATATAAGAAGGTTCTTGACCGTGGATTTATAGGTTGGTCGTTAGTATATATATTGAAAAGGAGGGGGGGGGATAGCACACTTCCGTAGAGGTAGACCATTTTTCTGGATATGCCATCTGCTCTTTTTTCCTTGAAAATCAACAAACAATCTCCTTCTGAACAGCAGCAACCTAAATATCTCCACTAACAAATAGCTGTTTGTCATGCTGTAAATTTTGTCTATAAGCTTTCTAAGATTTAGTGTGTCATATGCTGCTATCAAATCTATAAATACAGCTCCTGCTGCTAACCCCCCTTTTAAAGGTATCCTCAATAAACTGTGTTAAATTTAATACTTGTCCAGTGCATGATCTTCCTGGTCTAAATCTTGTCTGTTCTTTTATCAGCACTTTCTCTATTTCTGGACTTAGTCTGTTCAAGATTAACTTCTCATACAGCTTCAGCATTCTGCATAGGAGAGTTATAGGCCTGTAGCTTTTTGGATCCTCAGGAGGTTTAACCGGTTTCAGGAGAGGTATTACTTTTGTTTGCCTCCATATGCTGGGTATTTTAGCAAATTTCCAACAAAAGTTGAAAAATTCTAACAACCACTCTGTTGCCTTTTCTCACAGATTCCTTAGTATCTCATTTCTGATATCATCTACACTGGCAGCTTTTCCTGGTTTAAGACTTTTAGGGCATTTTCCAAGTCCTCTTTAATAAATGATGCTTTGAAGAGATTATTTTCTGAATCCCTAACTTTTTTATGTAATCTTTAGGTATTTTTCCTTCAGTACTTGTTTACCATTCAGAGATAGTTGAGTTGCAATTTGGTTTGCATTTATATTAACTTCAGTTGCTGCTGTTGTAGGGTCATCAGATAATTTTTTGAGTAAGAGCCAGGCTTTCCTGCTACTATGTTTCATATCTAAGCTTTTAATTTTCTCTGCTCATTGTCGACTTCTTTTTTTTTTTTTTTTCCAGACAGTGCTGCTATAAGTTTTGCTCCTGCATTAATTGTTTCTGATGAAAATAGATCTTTATCATATAGGTCACAATGATGATGAACAGATTATTTTTCTACCCACTGCAGGGTGAAGGCCTCTCCCATAGAGGGAGGTTTTGGGTCTACCACTCCCATGGTGACCCAGTCCATACTAGGAGAGTGTATCTATACTTGGGTGAATGAATGTATGAAGGTGGAAGACAAACAAGCATCCATGCTTATGTGGGATTTGAACTTGCAGCCTCTTGGCTGGAGAACGAATATGCTAACCACTCGGCCAACCAGGCCGGCATAGGTCACAATATTTTTCATATATTTCCACATTCTGTTGTGTAAAACCTGAAATATAATATGTTCTACAACCTCTTGGGATGTGCCTGGTAGCAGGCTGTCTAATAGTTTTGATGAACTTTCCATAATTTTCTAGTCTAGATGAAATGTTGGACAAGTTTAAGCCTAATTCTCTTGAGAACTGTTCCCAGTTAGCTTTTTCCTAGTGTTGTAAATATTCCATTAAATCTCCAACATGATGTCATCCCAGCACTTAAGCCTTAACACACAGATGCTAATGACTTCACATTAATGGCCTTAGTATCCCATAATGCAGAGCATGCAACCTTTTGAGTGTGTATATATGCATTACGAGAAAGGCCACCCAGATTGATTTCAACCTTCATTGAGGTCCCTTTAGCGGGAGCCAGATCCAGAAGAGATAACAAGTAATGCAGAAGTTACTTATTTCCCCATTATAACACATTATTAAAATATTCTGGATTAGAGCTAGTAAGCAGAAATATTCCTGTGAATATATACCTGTAATTACTTTGTCAACCTACTGTTTGTTATGTCTTGATTGAAAAGGAAAGGAAACAAATCAACCAGTTGTGGATCAGTGATTTATTAGCTGTCAAAAGAATAGCAGTTGGTCAGTTACAAATGAATCCATAAAACGAAACTTGTTACTGGTAATGGAATGTAGCTCTGCCACTGAAATCAAAACACAAAGCAGAATCGATGCAGTATATATTATTGGAGACCTGAAGCAGATTAAAAAGTTCCATCTTTAGTTTTGTGGGCAAGGTTTCTAGACTATGTAAAATCCTGTAAAAAATAAATTAAAAAAAAAAAATAGCACCCTAACCACTCGGCCAGCCTGGCTGGCCGAGTGGTTAGCGTATCCGCTCTCCAGCCAAAAGGCTGAGGGGTCGAATCCGGCTGTGGACATGGATGTTTGTGATTGTTTGAGGAAATACTGGTGGTTAGCGGTAGATGGCGTTGGCGTAATTACCGGATTGAGTGGTGGAGACAAAGTTGTACAGCAGGTGCCCTTCCTCGATGAGTCTTTGGACTCCTTTCAGGTGTCAAATAATCATCATCATCATCATCAAATTCCTGCCATGTACCCTCAAGGAGTGTACAGGATATGACAGTACTACATGAAAAAATTACATCATTACTAACTTCCTATTTACAATTTTCCTCCAAATCAGTCTGTTACTTGTCAAGACTCCAACATTATTAGATCTTATATTTCTATCGTCTAAGGCACTTTGTACCGTATCAATCCACCTATATCTTGGTCTTCCTCTGGGTCGTTTTCCTGCCAACCTGGCAGAGAACACTTGTTTTGCTAAACTTTCCTCTCCCATTCTATTTAAGTGACCATACCACCTGAGATTAGCTCTGCTAACGCATTCCTGGATGCTGACAATGTCAAGGTTCTTTCCTAATATCCTCATTTTTAATATGATATTGCCATTGATGCCATCTGTTCACACCTCGAATCTTTCTCAGGACTCTCATATCTGCAGTCTCTAGTCTTTGGTCAAGTGTTTTACTTCTGACCCAGCTCTCAGATCCATAAGTTAAAACTGGTTTGAACACTGTCTTGTATACAGCTAATTTAGTGTTCCGACTAATTTCTCTCTTATTCCATATGAATTTATTCAATTGACTTCCCACCATACCAGCTTTGCTGATTCTGTTGTCTATTTCTATATTTAATTTACCATCTTCAGTAAAAATCGTGCCTAAGTAGCTGAAATGTTTTACTTGTTCCACAGGTTCTCCATTCACAACACAGTTGACATTTTCAATGATTCTGCCAATTTTCATTGTCTTTGTCTGTTTATTGCTGACCTTCATACCATATCTATTACAACAGCAATTGAATTTAGTCAGAGAATCTTGCAGACTTGTAGCGGATTTATTTAGAAGTATAACATCATCCGCATAAAGCAAAGAGCTGACAATAACATCTCCAATTTTGATATCAGGTTTAATACCACTTTCCTTCATAATGTGATCCATATAGATAATGAATAACATAGGGGATAATGTACATCCTTGTCTCACGCCAGATTTAACATTAAACCATCTTCCTGTACTTCCTTCAATTCTAACTGCTGACTTACAACTCAAATAAAGACTAAGTATTGCTTGATATAATGCCCCATTGACACCATATAACTGCAGCGTATTGAATAGCTTCTCTCTTGGCACCTTGTCATATGCCTTTTCCAAATCGACAAAACTTAAATACAGATCTTTGTTATATTCCCATGCTTTCTCGACTATTTGTTGTAAAGTGAAGATCTGATCCTGACAGCCTCTATTTGGCCTTAATCCAGCTTGTTCTTCACCAAGCTTTTCTTCCACAATTCTTCTCAACCGTTTCTCAAGTATACTTGCATAGATCTTGCAAGGAACACTCAGTAGGGAAATACCTCTGTAATTCTCACATTCAGTTTTATTTCCCTTTTTATATATGGGTACTATGAAAGCTCCACTCCAATCATCGGGAATTCATCCCTCTGTCCAGGCTTTCTGAACTATGCAGTGCAGCCACTGTAAGACTTTTATACCACCATACTTCAGCATTTCTGTTCGAATATCATCTACTCCTGCTGCCTTTCCAGATTTCAAGCCTTTGATGGCTTTTTCTACTTCAAGTATGGATATGTATTCCTGACTGCATGCCTGGTCAGTGTTTTTTATCACTGTGCTGTCATCACTGCTTGTTTCATTTAGCAGTTTTTCAAAGTAATTACTACATACTTCAAGGATATCTTTTTCTACCGTATTCATGTCACCTTTATCATCTCTAACTCCTTTTACAGCAATCTTTCCTCCATTCCTAAGCTTCTTCAACAACCTCCAGAATATTTTGCCACCTTCTTGATATTTATTTTCTATATTCTTGCCAAAGTCCTCCCATGACTTTTGTTTAGCTAGTTTTACACACTGTTTAGCTTTCTTACATTTGTCTCTGTATTCTGTAAGAGTAAAAGCTGACTTATTTGCCAGGATCTTTTGATATGCTTTCTTCTTTTCCTTCACTGCCTGTTTAACTTCTTGTGTCCACCAGGGAATTCTGATTTTTTTTATCCTTGCACACAAGCTCACCACATGCCTCTCTGGCAGAATCAATCAATGTTTTCTTCAGAGTTTGCCACTGAATCTCCAAGGTTTGATTCCTGTTCTCAAACTCTTTCATTTTCTTTTCAATAATCTTTCTGTATTTTAGTCTACAGTTCACATCTGAGAGCTGCTCAACTTTTATTCGCTTTAAAACTTTCTTACATGTTATTCTTTTCAATATGAAATTCAATTTTATCCTGCTCAAGACTAAATAGTGATCACTTCCAATTTCAAATCCTCTGTACAGTCTGGTGTCCTGCACCAGGGAGAAAACATCACTATCAACAATAACATAGTCAATGAGACTTTCTTATTCCTAGCCTCTTCTCTCCATGTGAATTTGTGCACATTTTTATGTTGGAACACGGTGTTAGTAATAACCAGTCCATGTCCTGAGCAGAAATCCAACAGATATTTGCCATTATTATTAGCTTTGCTCTTTTCTCCAAATTTTCCCAAAATATTTTTGTATGTCTCACAATCATTTCCTACTCTGCTATTTAGATCCCCAACAAGGACCAACTTTTCCTTTTTCATTGTGTCAGTTGCTTTTTCTAAAGCGTCAAAAAATTCCTCCATTTCTACCTTAGTAGAACTTTCTGTGGGACCATAGGCACAAATAAGTCTCATTGTCCAGTTCCCCATTCCTATATTTGCCCACATTACTCTACTTGAGACTGACTGCCATTCAAGAAGATTAGTCTCGTATTTTGTGTTGAATACTATGGCTACTCCTTCTTTTCCTTGATTGTCATTGCCTGAATATAACATTTTGTATTTATTGCTCAGAAAGATCTCACCAGTTTTGGTATTTTTTGTTTGTCACCCCTATTATGTCGATCTGGTACTTATCTAATTCCTCAGCTAGCTCCATTTCTTTGCCATTCAGGCTTCTTAGGTTGATAGTACCGATCTTTAACTCTGGTGATGTTGAGTTGGGGTTTGTTTTCAGATTTGTTCCAGTAGCTGACTTTTCGCTGTTCGCCCTGGTTCCCTGGCGAAAACAACGGGGGCCTTGTTTAACCGGGCGACGCCCCAGCCGGCATGAAATTTTGTCATGTTGTACCATCATTTTTTATTTTGGTTTAACCAATAAGAATACAATTTGGTCGGCTAAATCCCAAATTGCCAGCCCATCCTCGTTCGTTCAGTATCAAAGTAGATACCCAACAGGGTGCACCACGAGAAGGTGAGGATTGGACATTAGGTCAGAAGCTCTGGTCGGTTCTCTGCATTCCTTGAAAGGCTATGTGGAGGTCTCCTCTCAGTTATACAGCTTTGACCCTTAAGCACCCCATGACCCTTAAGCACCCTTTGACCCTTAAGAAGGTGTCAAATAATAATAATAATATAAAATTAATAGAGAAAACCTTATCACCCCCACCACCGTACTTATGTATAGGTTTACAAAATCCTTTCATGGACAGGAGTCACATTAAAAAAAAAAGAAAAGTATAACTGTGAAATTGCTGCAAATACAGAAAAAAACAAAAAAAATTCAGTCTGAAGACTTGTACATACACATACTGTTGATATTCAAGTGTTCATTGTGCTCTATGGCATGTGGATTATTCATCTGATGAATTAACAGATATAATAATACTGTAGGCGTGTTTAAGGATCAAAGTATAACTGAGAGGAGACCTCCACATTGCCTTTAAAAGAATGCAGAGAACCAACCAGGGCTTCTGACCTAATGTCCAATCCTCACCTTCTCAGGATGCATCCTGTTCGGTATCTACCTGGTTACTAAACGAATGAGGATGGGCTGGTTAAATTTGGGATTTAGCTGACCAAATTATATTCTTATTGGCTTAAACCAAAATATAAAATTGATGGTACAATATGACAGAATTTCATGCCGGCTGGGGTGTCACCCGGTTAAACAAGGACCCACTGTTTTTGTCGGGGAACCAGGGCAAATTGCAAAAAGTCAAACGGTACTATCAACATAAGAAGCCTGAATGGCAAAGAAATAGAGGTAGCTGAGGAATTGGATAAGTACCAGATCAACATAATAGGGGTGGCTGAAACAAAGAAAACAAAATATGGTGAGATTTTTCTGAATAATAAATACAAAATGTTATATTCAGGCAATGACAATCAGGGAAAAGAAGGTGTAACTATAGTATTGAACACAAAATATAAGGTTAATCTTCTTGAATGGCAAGCAATATCAAGTAGTGATGTGGACAAATATCAGAATGGGGTATGGACAATAAGATTAATTTGTGCCTATGGTCCCACAGAAGGTTATCCTAAGGTAGAAGTGGAGGAATTTTTTGAGGCTTTAGAGAAAGCAACTGACAATGAAAAAATAAAAGCTGATCCTTGTTGGAGATCTAAACAATAGAGTAGAAATGATTGTCAGACCTACAAAAATATTTTGGGAAAATTTGGAGAAAAGAGCAAAGCTAATAATAATGGCAAATACCTGTTGGATTTCTGCTCAGGACATGGACTGGTTATTACTAACACAATGTTCCAACATAAAAATCTGCACAAATTTACATGGAGAGAAGAGGAAAGGAATAAGAAAAGTCTCATTGACTTTTGTTATTGTTGATAGTGATGATTTCCCACTGGTGCAGGACACTAGAGAGTACAGAGAACTGGAAATTGGAAGTAATTACCATTTAGTCTTGAGCAGGATAAAATTTAATTTCATTGAAAACAAGTACATGCAAGAAAGTTTTAAAACAAATAAAAGTTGAACAGCTCTCAGATGTAAACTGTAGACTAAAATATACAACCATTATTCAAGAAAAAATGAAAGAGTTTGAGGACAGGAACCAAACTTTGGAGATTCAGTGGCAAATCCTGAAGAAAACATTGATTGATTCAGGCAGAGAGGCATGTGATGAGGTTGTCTGCAAGGATAGAAAAATCAGAACCCCATAGTGGACACAGGAAGTTAAAGAGGCAGTGAAGAAAAAGAAGAAAGCATATCAAAAGTTCCTGCAAATAAGTCAGCTTGTGCTCTTAGAGAATACAGAGGAAAATGTAAGAAAGCTAAACACTATGTAAAACTAGCTAAACAAAAATCATGGGAAGACTTTGGTAAGAGCATAGAAAATAAATATCAGGAAGGCAGCAAAATATTCTGGAGGCTGTTGAAAAAGCTCAGAAATGGAAGAAAGAGTGCTGTAAAAGGAATTAAAGATGGTAAAGGTGACATGAAAACTGGTGAAAAAGATAACCTTGATGTATGTAGTAATTACTTCGAAAAATTGCTAAATTAAACAAGCAGTGATGAGAGCACTCAACAGACATGCAATCAGGAATACATATCCATACTTGAAGTAGAAAGAGCCATCAAAAGCCTGAAATGTGGAAAGACAGCAGGAGTAGATGATATTGACCAAAAATGCTCAAGTACGGAGGGGTAAAAAAGTCTTACAGTGGCTGCACTGCATAGTTTGAGAGGTCCTGGACAGAAGGACGAATTCCAGATGATTAGAATAGAGCTCTAATAGTACTCATATATAAAAAGGGAAATAAAATCCAATGTGAGAATTACAGAGGTATTTACCTACTGAGTGTGCCTGGTAAGATTTATTCAAGTATATTTGAGAAATGGTTGAGAAGGATTGTGGAAAGGAAATTTGGTGAAGAACAAGCTGGATTTAGGCCAAATAGAGGCTGTCAGGATCAGATCTTCACTTTACGACAAATAGGTGAGAAAGCATGGGAATATAACAAAGATCTGTATTTAAGTTTTGTAGATCTGGAAAAGGCATATGATAAGGTGCCAAGAGAGAAGCTATTCAATACGCTACAGTTATATGGTGTCGATGGGGCATTATATCAAGCAACACTTAGTGTTTATTTGAGTTGTAAGTCAGCAGTTAGAATTGAAGTACAGGAAAATGGTTTAATGTTAAATATGGTGTCAGACAAGGATGTATATTATCCCCTCTGTTGTTTATTATCTATATGGATCACATTATGAACGAAAGTGGTATTAAACCTGATATCCAAATTGGAGATGTTAATCTCAGCTCTTTACTCTATGCAGATGATGTTATACTTCTAAATAAATCTGCTGCAAGTCTGCAAAATTCTCTGACTAAATTCAATTGCTGTTGTAATAGATTTGGAATGAAAGTCAGTAATAATAAGACACAGATAATGAAAATAGGAAGAAGCACTGAAAATATCAACTGCATTTTGAATGGAGAACCTATAGAACATTTCAGCTACTTAGGCACGGTTTTTAGTGAAGATGGTAAATTAGATATGGAAATAGATAACAGAATCAACAAAGCTGGTATGATAGGAAGTCAACTGAATATGGAATAAGAGAGTTAGTCAAAACACTAAATTAGCTGTATACAAGACAGTGTTCAAGCCAATTTGAATCTGAGAACTGGTTTAGAAATAAAACACTTGACCAAAGACTAGAGACCACAGATATGAGAGTCCTGAGACAGATTAAACAGGTGAACAGATGGCATCAGTGGCAATGTCATATTAAAAATTAGGATATTAGAAAAGAACTTGAGATTGTTAGTATCCAAGAACGTGTTAACAGAGCTAATCTCAGGTGGTATGGTCACTTAAACAGAATGGGAGAGGAAAGATTAGAAAACAAGTGTTCTTTGCCAGGTTAGCAGGAAAAAGACCCAGAGGAAGACCAAAACATAGGTAGATTTATACAGTAAAAAGTGCATTAAAAGACAGAAATATAAGATCCGATAATGCTGTAGTCTTAACAGGTAATAGATTGATTTGGAGAAAAATTGTAGATAGAAAGTTAGTAGTGGGGCAAGTTTTTTATGCAGTACTATCATATCCCGTACACTCCTTGAGGGTACATATCAGGAATTTGATGACGACGACAATGAATAATGCTGTAGAGAGAAACACAGTGGAGCTGCCGAATATCTTCACATTTAAAGGTATCTGCAACAGCATATCCAAATTAAAGGGCATCCATTTCTCCAAATCTCTGTCTAAGAGCTGGAAAGAAGTAATGTACTTGTATCAGGTAGACTATTGATTGTCACTAATTTCCAGATCAACAGTGCAGCAAGTTTGCATGACCAAGTCTTGTATCCATTTCATGTATAATCCTGTTTAAACTCTCAAACTACCAGATCATGAGTGCTGAAGAGACTTCTGTAAATGGCTTCTGCACCAGGATACCACATTTCACACAGAATGAGATTATGAACAGTTGTAACTAGTACATATGGGGTGATCAGCTTGGTTCTTTACTCTATTGAATAATATAAGCATGTAAACACAAGAAAGATATTTAATTAGCCAAATATTTCGGTCTGAAAATTGCAGACCATCTTCAGTGGCACTACAAGAACAGTTTTAAAAAATACAAGGTGGAATACTAACAATAGATCATTTAAAAATAGAACAAGCCACATGATGTTATATCGCTAAGTATTAAAGGGAATATTATTAAGCAGAGACATGATTGAAATAAAGATATTAATTAATAATATTAAATAACATAAAAATAATATGACTTAATGAGTTATCCTGATTAGACTTTCCCAGATTTTTGATACAGATATACAGTCATTCCGATTCAGGTTAGGACGATGGAGTAATGCCTCTATGCTTTCTTTGAATAAGCATTCAAATTTATAGCGGGATCTATGTAAGAGGCGAGTTTTTGACCAAAAGATGTTGTGGTTAGTTTCAATCCCATGCTGAGCCAATCCAGATTTTTCAGGTTTGCTGTGATGAATGGAGGATTATGTTCTTGGATTCTTTTTTCAAGTGAGCATCCAGTTTGTCCAAAATAGGAGAGATCACAGTTGCAGGGAATTTGATAAACTCCAGGAAGAGACATAGTTGAGTGTTTGTCTTTAGGAGAAGGAAAATGGGAAGATAATTTGTTAATAGGTGAATACGTAGCTGTTAACTCATATTTCTTCAGAATTCTTTAGATAGGTTCTGAAATCCTGGAGATGTATGGAATTGGAACTTGACGTGTTGAATCTTTGTTGTTTAGTGGTGGATTATAAGAATCGGGAAGATGTTGTGTACTCTTTTCGGAAAAGCCACTGAGTTCCATGTGTTGTTGGATAGTAGAAAATTAGAAGTACAACAATTAGTTTTGGCTCTTCTGGTTATACATTTTATGATTCCTGTTTTTTGACAAGGATGATGGGCTGATTCTTTAAGAATATACCGACCTGTGAATGTTGGTTTCCTGAAAACTGTAGTTGTAAGAGTATTTGAAGGTGACCAGATGAGGAGAATGTCTAAAAATGACAACTGGTTGTTTTTTTCCATTTCCATAGTAACTTTATACGATGATGTAAGGAATTGATACTGTTTGAAAAAGAAGGTAAGGAGTCTTTGTTGTGAGGCCATATAGTAAAGATGTCATCTATATATCTTACCCAAAAGGGTAAGATATATAGAATTTACAAGTAAGACAGGGTACATGTGGAATTACCGGGCTGGTAAGTATGACAAGCTTAGGTGTGTGCTTGGCTCAGTGCCATGGCATGTACAACTGCAAGGGCTGGATGTTGATAGTGCATGGGAGGTGGTTAAGAAGTGTTTGCAGGAGGCAATGGTTGACTGTATACCAAGAATCCGAATAATAAATCAAGTAGGGGTTAAATGGATGAATAATACTATTAAGCTTGAGCTGCAAAAAAAGAAACAATTGTGGAGGGAATTTAAGGAGAAAGGTGACCAGCAGGGGCAGGAACAGTATAAAGCTCAGGCCAGGATGGTAACAAGGGTGGTAAGAAAAGCAAAAGTGGATTAGGAAAGAAAATTGGCCATGTAGGCTAAAGAGAATCCCAAGCAGTTTTTTTCAATATGTAGCAAGTAAAAGGAAAAATGTCCAGGGTAGAATGATCTTAAAAAATGCTGAGGGTAGGGAGGTAACCGAATCAGTCGATATAGTGGAATTACTGAGCGAGCATTTTGCAAGAGTATATCATCCAGGTGGTGACATTGCAGGAATGGAAGACCCAACAGCTTATACTGGAATTGTGATGAATGAAGTGGAGGTAACTAGTCTATTACAAAACCTCAATGTCAATACATCTGTGGGATTGGATGGTATACCAGCTCGTATCGTACGTGAAGTGGCTAAAGAATTGTCAGTGCCCTTGACCATTTTGTTTAATTTGAGCCTCGGGTCTGGGTCAGTCCCGAGGGGGTGGAAAGAGGGGAAAATGGTTCCGCTGCATAAAGGTGGTTCCAAGGCTGCTGTTGAAAATTACCGGCCAATCAGCATAACAGGAATCATTATCAAGGTCTTGGAGAAAATAGTCAAGAGGAAAATACAAGATTGGATAGAAGAAAATGGGATACTGTATCGGGGACAGAATGGTTTTGTGAAGGGTAGGTCATGCCTCAGTAACTTGCTCACGTATTATAACACAGTGACGACTGAACTGGATAAGGATAATGGGTTTACAGTGATTCTACTGGACCTTGCTAAGGCCTTTGACAGGATACCAGATGTCATTCTAATCAGTAAATTGCAACATATGGGGATGGATATAAGGTTGGTGAGATGGATAGGAGGGTGGTTGACAGAAAGATATCAGAGAGTGGTTTATTCAGGAGTAGAGTCTACAAGATGGCTGTGAGTAGTGGTGTGCCACAAGGATCTGTTCTTGGACCACTGCTGTTTAATTTGTTCATTAATGATATAGGAAAGGATCTGAGAGGAACAGTTCATTTGTTTGCGGATGATGCTAAGTTGGGTAGGGCAATAGTGAATGCAGATGACGTCAAAATTTTGCAAGATGATTTGGATAGATTGGAGGTCTGGGCTAAGGAGAATGGATGTCAATTTAATGTGGCAAAATGTAAGGTAAGAGCAGGAGAGCAAGGAAGAAGAGATTGAAATAGTGCTTATGAATGAAGAAGTGAGTAGCATGAGTGTAGAGAATGAGAGAACAAGTGTGCAAGACAAGCAAGGAAATGGGGAGACTCAGGTTGGACCAAGGAACACAGTGTGAGAAGGTTGATGCTGTAAGAGGATGTGAATGCATGTATAGACAAAAAGGAAAGAGGGTGACGTGGGATGCAGGGAAAACAGATGGACTTGAAGAAGGTTCTGGGATGAGCAAGGAGAAAAAGAAATGGTTCGAGGTAGGTATGGAGAAATCATACCTAATAAGTGGTATTAGTAAAACTTGTTATGGATCCAGGAATGAACTTTTATGTTTGTATATAAATGCTAGAAGTATCAAAAACAAGAGAAAATGAAGGTTGTATTGATCAAGTTCATCACCCCAAAATTGTTGGAATAATTTTGAAACAGACGTGATAGGATGAAGATGACATCCTGACAAGGATAGAGACTGAAGGGTACGATATATTTTGTGAAGACAGAAAGGGTAAAAAGAGAGGGGGGAGTGTTATTGATGATAGAGAAAGAGTTATGTTCATACAAGGTAGAAATGCAAGAGGGAAATAGTGGCAGTATGGTGTGAAATAAAGGCAAAGAGAATAAAATATTTTGTTGGATGTTGCTATAGAACTGGTAATGGTGAGAGTAGTAATCAGGAAATGTATAAGCAAATAGGAAAAGGGTGTTCATTATGGATGATTTTAATTACGGTAATATAAATTGGGATAACAAGATAGCAATCGAAAGTAAAGAAAATGAGTTTCTTGAGTTTTTGAGAGACAACTACCTTGGGCAGTATGTAACAGAGGGTGCATGAAGATTGAGTGTCTTAAATTTGATCATCTAATCAGAGGATGTTATTATAAATGAGGCATCAAATCTCCCTCCAGTTGGTGAGAATGTTAGAACAGGGAAGATTCCACAGGTTAAGAGTGGAATGAATGTATGGTAATCCTAATGCACAAGAGTGGTGCAAAAACTGATGTATCCAACTATCAACCAATCGGTATCTCAGGAGTGGTGGTGAAGATTTTGGAGAACTTGGTTAGGGCTTGCATTCAGAAATGGGCTGACATTGAATCTCTACTCTGCAATGAACCGCATGGGTTTACTAAGGGAAGGTCATGTTTTAGCAGCTTGTTCATGTTCTATAATAATGTTACCACTGAACATGACAAGGGGAATGGATTACACCAGTGGTTCTCAAACTGTGGGGCGTGACCCCAGGGGGGGGGGTGCGAATAGCTTGAAAGGAGTGCAGCATACTTTCCTACAGATAAAAATTAAAACTGCTCTAAATCAGTTTTAAAAATAACAACAAATAAAAATACAGAAAAAAAAAACTTTTGATTTTAATTATCAAGAATTTAAAAATAACTAATAATTATTTTCTTCACTTGCACTTATAAAATGCATGTGTCAGAGGCAGTGTTGATAGTTCGGCAGCAGCCGCATCCTCTTCCAGGCAGCACTATACACACTCAGCTGAAAGCAGTGACTTAATGACATTTTCTGCTTTGGTAGCTATGAAGTCAAAGTATCGTTCAAGACTAAATATTGCTAAAGAACATAGATTGGCCATTTCTGATATTACACCACATTTCGATAAACTTTGTTCTCAAAAACAGGCCCATCCATCACATCAGACTTTGACATTTAATGTTTGATTATTTTTAGAGAGAAAAATGAAACACTTGTTAGTTAAATATTGTTTCATTTCAATACATATTTTGGTTAATTGCAAGTGTTAAAACTAATTTTTATTGTAGGCCTAATATTGTGATACTTTAATTATTGTGTGTCAAAAACTATTAAATAGTATACAGAAAACACAAAATAAACTGAATAAAACGTCAACCTTAGTATGACTTCTATTTTGATAAATAAACCCAGTGGGGGGGCTGACAGTGTTTTCTCTTGTCAGGTGGGGGCACAGAGATAAAACGTTTGAGAACCACTGGATTACACCATGACACTTTTGGATTTTGCAAAGGCTTTTGACAGAATTCAGCAAGGAAGACTGTTGCATAAATTGGACAATATGGGTTTGGATTATAAAATATTAGCATCGTTAACACATTCACTGCCAACTACGAGTATACTCGTAGTTCGTATATGAGCTTCACAAGCCAACTACGAGTATACTCGTATGTCGATTTACCGACCTCCTATGTCAAACACGAGTTAACCCTTAATATATTTACCTTAATTTGAACCCTTGGATTCTGAATAAAGCAGAGAGCACGTCTGGGGGCTTGGTAGAAGGGAAATAATTTCAACTAAAATACAGTATATTATGTATGTGCCTCAGAAGCCAACTACGAATATACTTGTATGTCGATTACCAACCTCCTATGCCAAGCGCGAACTAATCCGTAGTATAACATGTAATTTGTAAATCAATTTAAAACTGATAAAAATCAATGAAAATAATAAAATGAAATCAATAAAATAAAAACCAATTTATTCAAATTACAAATGATACACTTTAAAACAATTTTCCACGCACAATGGTGGTTTTTCCTGGCAAACAGGACAATAATAATGTGTTTCATGTCGTTGTTTGTTTCGCGTACATACTCGGCATGGCTTTGTCGGCGGATATTTTTTTCTGTAGGTAGTAAAATTTCCAAATAATGAAAATCCCAGATCCTGCTGATAATCTGTGATACTGTCAGCTCATCCATTCCAACAAAAACTGAGATAAATTGATCTCTAAATTTTAACGCAGTCATTGTGTTTCCAGTAATTATATTATAAAATTTATGCGCATTTTGAATGAATATATGAAAAATGCATATTGCCAATTTCTTTGGCCATCTAATTGTCTTTCGTAAGGGGGGGATAGTAAGAAAGCATTTTATCAGAAAGATCGATGCCTGACATACCCAAATTATAGTCCATAACGATATTTGGTTTTAACTGAATTTTACCATTCCGATTTTTTGCTTGAACCATTTAAAATCTGTGCATATTTGAAATGGAAAGAACTTCCCTCTTATCCTTCCATTTGCGATGATGAATTCATTAAATTCATCATCACTCATATTACGTAATCTTCTAATTCTTTATCAGTAAGTTTTCTTTTACTGGTCATGACGAAACTGAAGGTTTTTAGAGACTAGAAGCAATAAACACCTTCGTCACACGTGTAATATATGGGTGGGGGTGATACGAGATTACTCTTAGTTGGCATATGAAACAAAATTCTGTCTGATAAGCCGGCTACGAGATTACTTGTAGTGACCTTGAAGACGCGAAAGTGCTTGGTGTGCGGGAACAAACTATGCCCGAGGAGCGTGGCAGCGAATGTGTTAAGACGATGGCTGACTGACGGATATCAAAAAGTGGTATACGGGGATGTAAGTCTGTAAGATTTAAGGTAACTAATGGTGTACAACAAGGATCAGTCCTTGGTCCACTGTTATTCAATCTGTACATTAATGATATTGGGAAAGTTTGACAAGCAACATACAGCTATTTGTTGATGATGCAACGATAGGTAATCAGGAATGCTGCTGATATGCAGTACTTGAGGAATGATTTGAATAGGCTAGAATTGTGGGCATGGGAGAATGGATGTCAGTAAATGTAAAGTCAGGGAGGATAGAGAAGATAGAACAGGAGGAGGAGTACTGTTGATGATAGCTGATGTGTTGCAGCCAAAGAAAGTAGTATATCATGATGATAGACATGTGAATGAGAGTTCATTTGAGGCAGTCTGGTGCGAAATAGTGACCAACGCAACCAAATATACAGTTGGATGCTGCTATAGGCCAGGGAGTACAGGGGGAGATATTGAATTCATGCATCAGCAACTTAGTGCAATGAGTGAAGGCTTAGTGATTATTATGGGGGATTTTAATTATGGTGATATCAATTGGAAGGAGGAAATATCACGTAGCAAAAAGGAAATGGAGTTCATACATCTGCTACGAGATAATTACTTGAAACAGCACGTAACTGAAGGGACACGTGGTGTGAGAGTGTTGAACCTGGTTATTGGTTCAGAGGTTATATGCTTAAGTAAGGTGACCTCGTTACCTCCAGTTGGTGAAAGCGATCATGTGGTATTGACTTGGGAGGTTGCAAAATCTGTGGATTTTTCTAGTAAGAAGGGGTATTTACGAAACTACAGGTTAGGCAATTATAACAAGCTTCGGAGTGAGCTTGCAGCCATCCCATGGCAGAACATATTGCAAGGGAAAGATGTTAGCAGTGCTTGGGATAAAATCAGCGGGTATCTGAGGAAAGCAATATCAGATTGTGTCCCCATGGTCAGGAGGTCAAACAAGGCAGGCATTAGATGGATGAGCAGTAGTATCAAGCTTGAACTACAAAAAAAGAAAATGTTATGGAGAATTTACAAGGAGAAGGGCGATCAGGACACCCATGAGCAGTACAAGGCTCAAGCTAGGAAGGTTACCAGCATAGTAAGAAAAGCTAAATCAGATTATGAGAAGACCTTAGCCAAAGAGATCAAGGGTAATCCCAAAGAGTTCTTCCGCTATGTGGCAAGTAAGAGGAAGAATGACTTCGGAAGGATAACCTTAGTGGGTGCTGATGGTATTGAGGTGACAAAATCAGATGTAATAGTCGAGTTACTGAGTGATCACTTCTCAAAAGTCTATCACCCAAGTGAGGATATCTCTATACCTATAGCAATACCTAATGTGAGAATTGAAGCTAAAGAATCAGAGGTATTAAATATATTGCGAAACTTAAATGCAAACACTGCGGTAGGCTTAGATGGAATATCAGCTCGGGTGTTGCGTGAATGTGCAAATGAATTGTCAACCCCTCTTACCTGGATATTTAATTTAAGTTTGAACTCTGGTATGGTCCCTAGGGAGTGGAAGTTAGGCAAAGTGGTTCTTTTGCATAAGGGTGGCTCTAAAACTGCAGTATTGAATTACAGACCAATCACCATCTCAGGAGTAGTGGTAAAAGTATTGGAAAAGTTGGTTAAAGACAAAATTCAAGAATGGGTGGATCAGGATATGATACTCTATAGAGGCCAACATGGTTTTGTTAAAGGTAGATCCTGCCTTAGCAATCTATTAACTATCCATAATAGAATAACATCAGAGTTGGACAAAGGAACTGGCTACACAGTGGTACTTCTGGATTTTGCTAAGGCTTTTGACAGGATACCCCATAGAACACTGTTATGCAAATTGGAGCAGATGGGAATGGATATTAAATTGGTGATATGGATAGGAGAATGGCTCAGGGAGAGATACCATAAGGTGGTGTATGGAGGAGCCGAGTCCAGAATGAGGCAGGTGACCAGTGGTGTGCCTCAGGGCTCTGTGCTTGGGCCAATGTTGTTTAATTTGTATATAAATGATATAGGAAACGGCTTAAAGGGAGATATTCAGTTGTTTGCTGATGATGCAAAGTTGTGTAGTGCAATAAAAAATCAAGCTGATGTTGAAAGTTTGCAGGAGGATTTAAATAAGCTGGTAAAATGGGCAAAAGAAAATGGATGTCAGTTCAATGTGGAAAAGTGTAAAGTCTTGCATTTTGGGATTAAAAGATTACCAGCTGTGTACTACATAGATGGAAAGGTACTCCAAGAGATTGATGAGGCTAGGGACTTAGGGGTATTGGTAGATAAGGAGATGAAGTTCAGAGGACACATTGCTAAGGTGTCCAAGATTGCACATAGGATTACTTGGTTGTTGAGGAACACACTGACATCCAGAGATAAAGAGGTTATTATTCCCCTTTATAAAGCATTGATACTTCCACATTTGGATTACTGTGCTCAGGTCTGGTCACCTGGATTCCTTGGAGATGAGGAGGCTGTGGAGAGGGTTCAGAGAAGAGTGACCAAGTTGGTGAGTGATATAAAAAATGCTCCCTACATTGATAGATTGAGAGCTTGTGGATTGCAGAGATTGGTTGATAGGCGAAGAAGAGGGGATATGATAGAAACATTCAAATTACTAAAAGGTTTTTATAGGATTGATGCAGGGGAAATGTTTCAGCTGTGTGATAGTGATGGAAGAACAAGAGGTCATCTCTGGAAATTAAAGAAGAGTGTGGTTAACAAAGGTGTCAGAACAAGGTTTTTTGCCTGGAGGGTGGTGAATGAGTGGAATTCATTGCCTGACTTTGTTGTGAGCTCTTCATCTGTAAATGAATTCAAGAAGAGATATGACAGATATTGTTTTGCTAGCTTGGGTCTCCCGCGATGAGTCTACTGACTCCATGGAGATACCCGTAATAATAATAATAATAATAATAAAAGTCATTCGCTTTAGCATGATTAGATATCCAATGTCATATTATATTAGTGAGATCATACTAGATGAAACTGATCAGGCTAGGGATCTTGGAGTTTTAGTAGACAGGTTGAAGTTGAAGGACTATATAACAAAGACTGCAAATACAACTCAAAAAATGATTGCAATACTGAAAATAAGTTTAACATGTAAAGATAATGAGGATGTCATTTTGCCTCTTTACAAGACCTTGATAAGACCTCACTTAGACTACTGTGTGCAGTTCTGGTCTCCTGGTTTCCATTGAGATTCTGATACAGTGGAGAGAGTGCAAAGGACAGTTTTAAAAATGATATCAGGATTGGAGAATACTGATTATGAAGACAGATTGAGAATTTATAGACCGCAGACACTAGCAAACAGGAGAAAGAGGGGGTAATATCATTGAGACATACAAACTTCTGAAAGGCTCATACAGGATTTCAGTGGATGGAATTTTTTATTTTATGGAGGGTGAGGAAAGAACAAGAGGGCATCCTTCAAAGTGGAGAATGAATTCCACTAAGAAGGGCATGAGAGCTAGATTTGTCTCTGATAGGGTGTTGCATGATTGGGAACTGTCATTGGATGTGGTATGTGCAAGCAGTGTGAATGAATTCAAAAATAAGTATGATAGCTGGTGAGTGAGTATGCGGCTGCCCTTGTTGAGTCCATGACTCCCTATAGGTCTCTCTTAATAATAATAATAATATTATTATTATTAAAAATGAGAATATTAGGAAAGAACATGACATTGTTAATATTCAGAAATGTGGTAGCACAGCTGATCTCAAGTGATATGGTCACTTAAATAAAATGTGATGCTGAAGATTAGTGTTCTTTGTCAGGTGCACAGGAAAAAGACCCAGTGGAAGACTAAGATCTAGATGGATTGATACAGTTAAGAAATTAATTAGGAGACAAGAAATATAACATCTGATATTACTGGAGTCTTGAAAGATAACAGATTAATTTGGATGAAAATCTTGATAGGAAGTTACTAATGATGAAATTTTTTCATGTACTACTCTCATATCCAGTAACTCCCCCCCCCCCCCCCCGAAGGTACCTGTCAGAAATTTGATGATGATAATGATGATAATAATAATACAAATGATAGAAGAATTATGGGAGATATACCTGATATAATAACATTTTAATTTGAATGTTGTTACATCAATTTGAATGTTCCATTACTATGGACAAAAAAATGAGAACACAGCTCATAGTCAATGTGTTTATGGTGTTCTGCACATGTAGTGATTTCAGTATGTAAGGTGAGAGTCAACTCATATTTACTGGTGGTGGTGGTGGTGGTTACCCAAAGTAAGGAAAGAAGTTCAGCTACTTCTTTAAACAAATACTCCATTCTATATTTAGATCAGTGCAACAGTTCCTTAAAACCAGATGTAGTAATCAAAGTAGAATGGATAACTGAGGGAAATCTAGAAGCTACACAATAGAGATAAGAAAGCACTGACTATTAGAAAAATGCAAAAATGATATCCTTTAGCACAAAGAGTGGTTAATGTTTGTCAACATCTGAATTACAATCTAGATTTGGATCTTCATTATAGGCAGAGATGGCTAAAAAAAAAAAAAAAGATGCAGACGTGGATATCAGTAAGTAATTACGTAATTACATATAGCTGTAGAGATTTCAGACTGATTTTAAATATGAAACATTTTACTATAAATGATAATTCAAACCTGAAAATATAGGGAGGTAACTGTTGCATAATACTTTTAAAGCATGGACTATTTTTTCTTTTTAGTAGTATATGACAATAGAAGCTTTGAAAAAAAATCATTCAAATGATTTTTTTTAATGAGGGGGGGGGGGCATCTAGTTCATAGTTGAAAAATGGAAAGCGCTGCCTTTTCTATAGTGGAAACTAAAGTACTAAATTCTTTTTAATGCAAGCTTGATAGATAAATGTTTAGTCAGGCTGAAAACTTTAAAGCAACAAAAACTTTATTCAAAAACAGTTGGCAAATACTTACTCTATATTTACACACACGAACTTAGTGACAATAATTGCATTTAGGATGACATCTAATTCCATTTACGCCACACTTACACCCACCAGATGTGTCACCACGACCCTAGCGAAAAAAAAAAAATAATAATAAACATGTCCCAAATTATTATTTTTTTTTTTGTAATCTCTATTTTCTGAGCATCAATTAATGTTAATGAATGCATCAAAAATATAATTACCAATATTCATACTATTTGTTCTATAGCCAAGTTTATACTTGGCTATCATATCAGTTATAATGAAACAATAATTTTACTGAACAAAAAGTTAAAGCTATTATTGGTATAAGTTCCTCTAAATTAAGCAGTGCTATTCAGTTGTCATCAGCACATTAAACACAGAAATATATATATATATATATACATATATTTTTATTCCCAAAAGAAACAAAACATATTGAACCCAACTAGGAACCAAATTATCTTGGCAAGCCACAGTATTAAATGAACTGGAAGAAAATTAATAAATCAGAAAATGCAATTCCTTATTAAATAAACTCAACCATGCACCTTTTGTGACTAGTATATGAAATATATAAACAAACATCATATAAAAAATTAACATACAAAGAACATGTTAACATAATTGAAAATGATATCTAAGAAAACAAAAGTTAAAACACTTTCTAGCTGGCCAGCCAGAAATGTGGTGTATGTTAATAAATATACACCACAATGATGTGTATATTAATAAAATTAAATATAAGACCAAAAAAATTAAAAGATACTGTAGAAATAAAACTTCCTGAAGAGTTTCCACCTTCACTATGTAATGTATAAAATAAGTTTAGTAAATGAGAATGAGAAAGAAACAATAAAGACCAAGTAAAAGAAGAGTCACTGGCAAGTGGTGCTTATTTATGTACTGAACACAATCTATTATGGAAAAAAGGGAACAGAAAAGAGAATTATGTAAAGTCTGTGATTTGACTAGGAAAACTGATTTAAACTGAATATTTTTATATTCCAATAATTTGAATTGTAATTTAATTTCACGTTGCAGTTATCTGACACCAAAGTGTAACAGCGAAACTTATGGAAAATAGATATGCAACCTCCCCGTATAATCGTATAATCGACCTGTAAGGCTAAAAATTAATTGTTTATTTACTAATTAAAATTTATTTTTGAAAGTATGCTGATCAGAAAATATACCTGAAACATGCCAGAAGGGTCTGAAGAAAAAAAATAAAAATAAAAACACTAAGTGCTAACAGAAAATATGTATACATGACAAGCTAGCAGTATGACCATAATGTGCTGGCCATTTCAGTATATTTTTAGATTCGTCACCCAGCATGAGACCATTGCCCTGCTTTTTGGAGGCCTGAAGGGGCTTGAAAAATTCCATGTTTGGTTCCTAGAACAGGGTTTCTTCCATAAGAATACAAAAAACTTATAAAATTAATTTAAGAAAAAAAAAAAATTCTTAGCAACTCACACTACAATGTATTTATGGGCATATAAGATTTAACATTATTTCCAAGCCTTCATGGAGTCCAAAGACTCATTGGAGGAGGTTGGACACTCACAAACCACAATAACTATCATACCTCCTTGAATTCACTGGGGCACTCACTACCCACTCTGACAATAAATTCCACTTATTAACCAGCTGACAAGCAAAAAATCTTCTTTTCACTTCCTTACTCACATGACCTATGTACAGTCACCAGGTTCACCTATTGTTCTCACATTACCCACACATTATCAAACTAAATGTGAATAGACTCCTCCTTTCTTCTATTCCTCTTGCCCACACATGGCACTAGTGTACTATAGGTCTTATGGCCTTCATGTGTGGACCAGATATATATATATATATGTAGAAAGTTTTTTTTTTTACCTTGGGTATACTATACGTTACAGATACCAAGCAATTTTATAAACTTGGTTTTAATCCTTTTTCCCAAGTAAGCAAACAAGCAGGTAAGTCAAGTTTGTGCCTGAAGTATTTTCAGGTCTGAGGCAACTCATGGTAAAGGTGGAGTAAGCTCTGATCAATCACTTTCCTTAGTATCTCCCATAATGCAAAGCCCATCTCCTTGCACACATGTATGATGCTATGCATTAAAGGAAGGGCCACTACCCAGACTGGCTTCAACCTTTATTGAGGTCTCATCAGTGGGAGCCAGACCATGAGATGCCAAGGTTGAAATAATGCAGAACTTATAAATTTTACCTATACAAGTTGCCACAAAGTGCTTTGACCTTATTAAATAAAAATCTCAGGATAAGGTCAAAGCACCATTTGGCAACTTGTATAGGTAAAATTTATTGACATATTTTTTGAATATGAGTCTTGCACTCGGTCAAGTTCCTAAGGAGTGGAAGGAGGGCAAGACTGTGCCAATTCATAAAGGAGGTGATCGAATTCAAGCATCAAATTATAGGCCTATCTGTATGTCAGGTGTTGTGGTTAAGTTGTTGGAGAAGCTTGTGAGAACTAGGATCCAGAGTTGGGTTGACAACAATGGTATTATCTTTGATGGACAGCATGGATTTGCTAAAGGGAGGTCATGTTTTAGTAATCTACTTACTTATTACAATAAACTGACTGTTTCCTTAGACAGAGGAGAGGGATACACAGTGATATACTTAGATTTTGCAAAGGCTTTTGATAGAGTATCTCATGATAAATTGATAGTCAAACTAGAGCAGATGGGATTGGATATTAGATTAGTGCTTTAGATTGGAGACTGGCTATCTGATAGGTATCAACAAGTTGTGTATGGGGGAGCAATATCAAGGAAAAGGAATGTCACTAGTTGATTGCCTCAGGGGTCTGTTTTAGGGCTATTACTGTTTAACTTGTATATTAATGATATAGGTGAAGATTTGGATGGAGATATTCAGTTGTTTGCAGATGATGCAAAGTTGGGACGAAGACTTGAATAAATTGAGTGATTGGGCACGGAAACGGGAATGCGAGTTCAATGTTGCAAAATGTAAGGTTTAAAATTTGGAAAACAAAGAAAGATGGGATGCAGAATTTATGCTTGGTGAGGATATATTGTTGGAGGTGGAAGAAATAAGAGATCTGGGGGTGATAGTGGATAAGGATCGGAAATTTAGGGGACACATAGCCAAAATTGTGAAGACACACAAAGGCTTCTGGGAATGATGCAGAGGACACTGATGTGTAGAAGTAGGGAAATTCTTGTTCATTTGTATAAGGTTTTGATTAGGCTACACATGGATTATTGTGCCCAGATTTGGTCACCTGGTTTTCAGAAGGATGTAGAGATGTTGGAAAGGGTCCAAAGGGTCCACTGACTAAGGTAGTTTCTGACCTCTGGAATGTCGAGTATGAGGAAAGATTGAGGAGATGCAATTTGCAGAGTCTGGTGGATAGGAGGAAGAGGGGAGATATGATAGACCCTACAAGTTGGTAAGGGGTTGTTATAGGATCAATGCTGGAGAAGTTGTACAGAAAATAGTGGGAGATCGGGGGAGAACCAGAGGTCATCCCCTTGGAAACTGTATAAAGAGGGTGTGAGTAGGGGAGTGAGAAGCAGATTTTTCTCATGCAGAGTTATAAATGATTGGAATGCCTTGCCTGAGAGTGCGGTGTCTGCAAAGAGTTTGAATGTGTTCAAACATTCAAACTCCTTGCATGTGATGAGCTGTTTGTGTCATAAAAGGACCTCCCAGATGAGTCTTTGACTCCATGAGGTCCTTGGGGTAATAATAATAATAATAATTCTACGACGTATAAATTGGCATGCCAGAACACGTGTGCAATTAACAAAAGATCTTGGACTCTCCATGTCCACTTTGAACAAGATAGTAAAAAACAGGTCAAGAATTGAACTCAATACAAAGCAATCTGGCGCTATGTCAAAAAAACAAAAATATATCCAGACATTGACATAAAATGAATTGGATAAACTTATGGTGGAGTGGTTTGTTTCTATGAGAGCATCAGTTATTCCAGTCAATGGTACTACACTGCGAGCGAAAGCCTTTGAATTTGCTGCGAGGTTGTAGATTAATGGTTTTACTGCGTGAAATGGATGGATTGATCATTTCAAGACTTGTCACAATATACTGTATAATCAAGTGCGTGGAGAAAGTAATGGTGTTGCAGGGGAAACTGTAAACCAGTGGAAACATGAACTAAAGACTATTATTCAGGACTATGAACCAAAAAATGTTTTCAATGTTGATGAAAGTGGGCTCTTTTATAACATTCTGGCAAGTAAAATATTATGTTTTAAAGGAGAGAAGTGTCATGGTGGAAAACTCAGCAAGCAGAGAGTAACTGTTTTGCTCATGATCAATGCTGATGGATCAGAAAAATTACCTCCACTGGTAATTGGTAAAGTTAAAAAGCCAAGGTGTTTTAAGAACGTGAAAAATCTGCCAACTAAGTATGATGCCAACAGCACAGCATGGATGACCAGCAGCATCTTCACATCCACCATGCATGCTCTGGAGCCAAAATGGGGACAAATCACCACAAAATACTACTGCTAGACAAATGTCCTGCACAGCCTGAAGATCTGCAGCTCAGAAACATTAGATTAGTGTTCTTTCCCCCTAATTGTACAAGGGAGCTTCAGCCATTAGATCTGGACATCATTCATGCATTTAAATGGAAATATAGAAAAATGCTTGTTGAAAAAGCTGTGTTTATGCATGATAATGGTATGGAACCAAAACAAATGACCATATCAGTCCTTGATGCCATGTATTATGTGGCCAAAGCATGGTTGCCTGTTACGCTTGAAACCATATCCAACTGTTTCCAGAAGGCAGGAGTTACGTTTGTGGAAGAGGAAGAACAACTACAGGAGGAAGAAGAAGATATGTCAGAGCCCAACAACTGGTATGTGATAGATGAGTCTTCCTCATTTCAAGACTATGTTGATGTTAACTGGTGTGATCACATCAATGGTACCAAGTGTAGAAGACATCCTTTCCAATCACCTTGGTGAAGAAGAAGAGGAAGAAGTGGTTGAAGAAGACTGTGATCAAGAACCTACTACTAGTAAAGAAGCAATGGAAGCTATCTCTGTTTTGAGGCAGTATATTGCAAGTGCATCAGGAGACGATGGGGCATTTAATGCCTTATACACTGTGGAAAGGCAAGTGGAACTTATAAGAGTGTAGAAAAGGCAAAAACAATCAACAATTATAGATTTTTTAAAAATAGATAAATGTAAGTAATTATAAATTCATTTATTTTCAGTTATTAAATTTTGTAATCTAGTATGTAGTCACATACTAGATTACACTAGCAGTAAGTCATCTTTTAGCCTTTTTTTAATGTTTTTTACATTTCCTACTATTTACACTTTTTTCCATCAGTGTGTGTATATATATATATATATACACACAGTAAATAGTAAATTTACTAAATTTACACAGTAAATTTATATATATATATGGTTATACGTATATCTCAAATATTGAGTTTGGCCACTCTGTGCAGAGGGCTTATAACAAATAATTAATAAAGCGTACTTCTCAACAAATACAAATTTTATTCTGCTGTCCAATATTTAATGACTAAGTGACTATTTCTTTCATATATCTTGTTGAATAAGTGTTCGCTACTAACAAACAAAAATTAATACACCTCTTATTAAAAACAAAAAATAAAACTGCTTTACTTACTCCTATTCCCCATCGTGGTCCTTTTGTCACCCAACAGATTTCTGTGTGGCACATTGAGCACTTCAGCCAGTCACAGCCCCATTTCTTCATTAAAATAATATAACATTGAGGACATTTCATTGCTTCTCCTTCAGCAAGCATATTCTATAAGAAGAAAGTTAAAAAAAAATATATATATATATATATATATATATTGAGTAAGTAAATGAGTGAGGGAGAGATAAATGATATGAAGTAGGGGTGATTCTGAATTTGAGGAATGTAGGAGAAAAGTATATCTTGGCTATAAAGAGAGACGGTAAGAAAAGGCAGGTGAAATTAAATTATTCTGATGGTCAATACTTGAGAGATGGTGAAAATTGCGTGGCAAGAGATGTAAAAAACAACATTAAAGATGGAAATGCCAAAGTTAAAAGCTACAAAACTGGGAGATTAGTTTATAAACTATAAGGAATGTGGGAAAATGACAACAGTCTTTGATCAAATATTTAATCATTATCTTTTCATGGTGTAGCCTATTAGTATGCATCCATTTAAAAGCTAAACAAATGAAACTACAATGGCAATCTGAAATTCAGCCAACTAAATTGTATTATAAAGATTATGATAGTACATCATAATCAAATCTTACTGTGATGGGGACATTGCCAATTGTGAGTACATATCAATGATTCAATTTTATGTAAATATATGCATTATTATATATACATAATAATAATACTCCGTGTGGTTAGCCTAGTGGTTATGTGCTTCGTAACCATATGCCTGGGAAAGGAGTGTCCTGGATTTGATTCCCATTAGCGATGTGAGGAGCTTAAGGATCTTTCTAAGACATAGTCAAGTTAGCAGGACTTGGGCATGGTTTTCTTCCCAGTTTATCTGGGGTTTTTCCTCTCACAAGCAGTCAAACCAGCCCTGTGAACACGAGCTACAGACACAGGATATACCGGGAGGCATAGGGCTAATCACTTTATCCTTGGGGCACGTACAACTTAGAAGGGTCAAATTAGCCCTGTAACAGGCCAGTAGGTCTAATATAGAAGGGAGAAGAAGAAGAAGATAATAATAATAAATATGCGTGTAGGTCATATACAGCCTATACTATACATAAGTAAGTTTAAACTGAAGGAAGTACAAGGAGATAGCTTGTACGTATTATTCATAGTTATTCATAATCTAACGAACAACATTATGAAGGAAATCAGCATTAAACATGACACCAAAACTGGAAATTTATATAAATTATTAAATAAATCCATTATAAGTCTTAATGCAGATGAATAACTGTTGTAACAAATTTGGTATGATTAGCATAAAAAACTATGAAAACAGGCAGGAACATGGAAAATATAAACTGCATTCCCAATAGAGATTCTATAGAGTAAGTAAAATATTCAAGATCTTTTAGGCACACCTTTTAGTGAAAATTGTAAATTACATTGTGAAACAGAACACAGTATAAAGCAAAGCTATTATGGTGAGCTACTTGAATATATTTATAACTTTATAAATTTATTTCCTCTCTTATTTAAGACAGCAAGATCTAAATAGATTGATGCTGTTAGGGTCTTTTAATTATTTATTTATTTATTATTATTTTTTTTTATGTTGCTCCCACTTGCAAAAGGTTATTTACAAACTTATGGTACATTTCTACTGTGGGTGGGCTAAGGATTTTTTTTTTATTATTATTAATTTTATATATTTTTTTGGTATTTTTTAAATTTATTTTTTACAAGTCCAGAAACTCTGCTCTAGAGAACAAATATGGAACTTTTCCAAGCCACTTTAAGCCTACAATAAGCAGGGTTGTGGTATCACACCAGGTGATGAAATTAATCTCCCACCTAATTCAGGTACCTAATCGACTGCAGTCCTAGCAAATATCTGACAATACTGAAGTCCTAGCAAATAACAGATTAATTTGGATGGAAAAAAGTGTTGATAAGAAGAAGCTAATAAAAACATACACTTAATCATACAGTACTATGACAGTATCCTGTACAGCCCCTTGAAGGGATGCTCTTGATATTTTTTAACACATCTCTAAGCAATCAACATCCCAGTTCACTTTTGAAAAGGTTGATGGAACTGTGTTCTCTTTTTTAAATAACGAAACCTGTGGTGCGTTCATAATTAGAAGAAACACACGTATAAACCACAGTGAAAATTATTTAATTGTAAATATTTCATCCTAAGTATCTTAGGACATCATCAGTACAGTATTTAAACAAAATTAGGAATAACATACAGTTAGGGCGCATGATTACAATAGAATCTCATGAAGACGTGCATAACGTGCTAAAGTAGTACAAAAAAAAAAAAAAAAAAAAAAAAACACGTTAATTATTTAACACAATTTTGTATGATAATTTCCCATACTTTAGGAATAGTAAGAACGTCGTTGCGGTTTAGTTTTGGTCTGTGTAGTAGGGCTTCAGAACTTTCTTTGTATAAACGTTCATGTTTAAATAAAGATCTATGTAAAAGTTTAGCCTTTTCCCAATGGATCCTATGGTTTGGATTTTCAATTCCGTGTTAAGAGAGGCCGGATTTCTGCGGTTTAAGAAGACGAATGTGGTCTTGATGTTCCGAGATGCGTTTCTGAACAGACCTACCTGTCTGTCCAAAGTAAGATAATTTGCATGAGCATGGAATCTCATAAACACCAGGTAACATCAAGGGTGAGAATTTGTCCTTAGGAAAAAGAATCTCCACAGGGTATCTCTTTTTTGGATTTACACATCCAAAGAAAAGAAGACGGTTCCATCGCCACGTCCGTCTTTCGCAAGCCTACATTCTCAGGTCGCTACATTCACAATTCTTCTGCTCATCATCCATCTCAGAAATCTGGCATTATTAAATCACTAGTTTCCAGAGCACACAAATTCTGCTCCTCTGAAGAATCTTTAAACCAGGAATTAGAAGTTATCAAAAATACAGCCATCCTAAATGGATATAATCCCAAAACAACTCAAAAAATCATCAGTCACTTCTGCATACATCAAACCAGACAGGAAGACGTGCATAGGATTCCCATACCTTACGTTAAAGGCATCTCAGAACATCTTTCTAAAATTATGAAGAAATACAATTTTGCCACTACCTACAAACCTATCAACCAAATTTACAACTTATTACCTTCTCCTAAGGGCAAATTCTCACCCTTGATGTTACCTGGTGTTTATGAGATTCCATGCTCATGCAAATTATCTTACTTTGGACAGACAGGTAGGTCTGTTCAGAAACGCATCTCAGAACATCAAGACCACATTCGTCTTCTTAAACTGCAGAAATCTGGCCTCTCTCAACACGCAATTGAAAATCCAAACCATAGAATCCATTGGGAAAAGGCTAAACTTTTACATAGATCTTTATTTAAACATGAACGTTTATACAAAGAAAGTTCTGAAGCCCTACTACACAGACCAAACCTAAACCGCAACAACGTTCTTACTATTCCTAAAGTATGGGAAATTATCATACAAAATTGTGTTAAATAATTAACGTTTTTTTTTTTTTTTTTTTTTTTTTGTACTACTTTAGTACGTTATGCACGTTTTCATGAGATTCTATTGTAATCATGCGCCCTAACTGTATGCTATTCCTAATTTTGTTTAAATACTCTACTGATGATGTCCTAAGATACTTAGGATGAAATATTTACAATTAAATAATTTTCACTGTGGTTTATACGTGTGTTTCTTCTAATTGTGATGTTCTCTGTTTACACACACACTCATACCACACACGAACAGTTAGATATATACACAAAGGCATCCCTCCTCCCAATAGTATGGGATTATTAAAACTCTATATAACAAGAGTAAATTAATTAGTTCAGATAACAATGCCCTGCTTGACTACATCAACAAAACAGTCTTGACCAACAGTTACAATTCTCACCATATCCAAAAAAATATGATCATCATCATCAAATTCCTGTCATGTACCCTCAAGGAGTGTACAGGATATGATAGTACTATATGAAATATTTACATCATTACTAACTTCCTATCTACAATTTTCCTCCAAATCAGTCTGTTACTTGTCAAGACTCCAACATTATCAGATCTTATATTTCTATCGTCAAAGGCACTTTGTACCGTATCAATCCACCTATATCTTGGTCTTCCTCTGGATTGTTTTCCTGTCAACTTGGCAGAGAACATTTGTTTTGCTAATCTTTCCTCGCCCATTCTGTTTAAGTGACCATACCACCTGAGATTAGCTCTGCTAACGCATTCCTGGATGCTGACAATGTCAAGTTCTTTCCTAATATTCTCGTTTTTAATATGATATTGCCATTGATTCCATCTGTTCACACCTCTAATCTTTCTCAGGACTCTCATATCTGCGGTCTCTAGTCCTTGGTCAAGTGTTTTACTTCTGACCCAGCTCTTAGATCCATAAGTTAAAACTGGTTTGAACACTGTCTTGTATACAGCTAATTTAGTGTTCTGACTAATTTCTCTCTTATTCCATATGAATTTATTCAATTTACTTCCTACCATACCAGCTTTGTTGATTCTGTTGTCTATTTCCATATTTAATTTACCATCTTCAGTAAAAATCGTGCCTAAGTAGCTGAAATGTTTTACTTGTTCCACAGGTTCTCCATTCACAACCTAGTTGATATTTTCAATGATTCTGCCTATTGTCTTTGTCTTTTTATTGCTGACCTTCACACCATATCTATTACAACAGTTATTCAATTTAGTCAGAGAATCTTGCAAACTTGGAGCAGATTTATTTAGAAGTATAACATCATCTGCATAAAGCAAAGAGCTGACATTAACATCTCCAATTTTTATATCATGTTTAATACCACTTTCCTTCATAATGTGATCCATATAGATAATGAATAACAGAGGAGATAATGTACATCCTTGTCTCACACCAGATTTAACATTAAACCATCTTCCTGTACTTCCTTCAATTCTAACTGCTGACTTACAACTCAAATAAAGACTAAATATTGATATAATGATATAATGCCCCATTGGCACCATATAACTGTAGCATTCCCCCCCCCCCCTTCCCCTCTCCAGAACACACACACACACTACACCAAAGCTATCATCATTCTATCCAAGGCACATCTGAAAAATTAACAAAAATTCTAAAAACAAATTACAACTTACAACTGCTTACAAACCATACAAAAAGTACAAAATTTTTTTCTAAAGGTTTACTGTAATGGATTCAGGACACGTTCCCTAGAAATACAGTTTAAAATACCCTACCATAGACAAACAGGCAGGACATCCAGGTAGCTATCATCAGGGAACACAAGGACAACATAATACGTACACACGGACACCTGCCACATGATATACTGGAAGAGGGCTACGTTACTCTGCCACAGCAAATATAAATACAAAAGATTATTCCTTGAATCACCTTCTGCCTTAAGAAACTACCCAAACCTCAACAAATTTAGTTGCATGAAACTGCCCCAAATCTGGGAAGCTCTCATCCTCTGTACTTCAGCCCAACAGTCAAAGACACCCATTTTTGCCCACTGAGGGAGCACTATTCTGGACTTTAAGCTTACTTTTAGTTGTCATGTTTCAGCATTGTTAATAAGTACAGTGCCCATGTGCATATATATTGTCCTTGTGTTCTCTGATGATGGCAATTTGACTTTAATCTTTAAGTCTAATCTTTGATTTGACTTTATACTGGAAATACTGGAAATATTAATTAAATTTATTGTAGTTAATATTGGTCTACATTGTAATTTCCCTAAAAACTATGGTCATGAATAACTATCACCACACTTACAGGGAACTTCAATAAAAGACTTCTTAATTCACAAGAAAACTACATGTAGATTTTTAACTTTAACATAATCGAATATATTTATGATTTCATTATTTAATTGCTGGTTTTTAGTTTGGATATCCTTTTCAGTGTAGTATATGTGTTCAAACTTCTAGGAGCGTATCCTTAATTTGTTGTACTAACCATATAGAAAATTGCAATTTGATTTATAATGGCTTTCAAGAACCAATTATGTCATAAAAGTGTGGGACCTACTCAACTCCAAATCTCATCCAAATGAATTAAATTATATGTTTAAAAGATATGCAGAAGTGTCTGCAAAAAGTATTCTCATTTCCTTTGAATTTAATCCAACCATCTCAAATATTTGCATTTGAGAAATTCAGCATGAATTTCTTAATGCATGCTTAAGAGGAGAAAAAAGTTGGAGTTCTTGGCTGTTTGTTACTATTTGTTAAAATTTGCTAGGCTGCATTCTGTTGAATAAGCTTGGAGGATCCATAATATGGATTCCCTAAGTTTATTCAACTTGGATCCTACACTTTCTAGAGATAAAATTTGTCTCTAAAAAAGTTACTGCCACGATTCTTGAGATATATATATTTTATATGAATCCCATCCACAAAGGCTCTTAGCTTACGGTACATTAGTATAAGTACCATGTGTGAGTTATAGATTACATAATTCAGGAAAACTGCTCTAGAGATTAAACACGGAACTTATTCAGACCACTTCAGACCTCTAATAAAATGAGTGGCAATCTTACACTGGGCAATGAAATTCATTTCACCCTTAAAGACATACACAAAACATCCATGCCCATGATAGGATGATTTGTTCATTAAATAGTGGATACATCAACTACTTATCCAACCTGGCAAGCATTATGTGTGTCCAGTTTTGTTTCCCTTTTCATTGTAAACAATATGAAATAAGTAAATAATATTTATTTAAAGCCCTATATTTCATCCATGAACAATACACTGATTTGAAACAGTGAGAGCTGCGTGATGTTATATATATATATAAAACAAAGCAAAGGTATACATGAAGAAGCATTATATTATTAGTTATTCATCAGCTATGTCATCATCATCATCAAATTCCTGACCTTTATTCTCTAGAGGTGTACAGGATATGATAGTACTACATGAAAAATTTACATAATTACTAACTTCCTATCTACAATTTTTCTCTAAATCAATCTGTTACCTGTCAAGGCACCAACATTGTCAGATCTTATATTTCTTTCTTCTAAGATACTTTTTACCATATCAATCCACCTATATCTTGGTCTTTCTCTAGGTCTTTTTCCTGCCAACCTGGCAGAGAACACTTGTTTTGCTAATCTTTCCTCTCCCATTCTGTTTAAGTGACCATACCACCCGAGATTTGCTCTGCTAACACATTCCTGGATTAACAACATCAAGTTCTTTCCTAATATCCGCCTTTTTAATATAATATTGCCATTGATGCCATCTGTTCACCCCTAATCATTCTCAGGACTCTCATATCTGCAGTTTCTAGTCTTTGGTCAAATTTTTTACTTCTAACCAGCTCTCAGATCCATAAATTAAAATTGGTTTGAAAACTGTCTTGCATACAGCTAATTTAGCCATCATCATCATCATCATGCGTTTCAAGGATTTAGGCCCAGCATGGCCTGTTCCGGCCTTAGAAGTCATCGTTGAATTGTTTAAGAGGACGTCCTGGTTTTCTTTTTCCTAATGGCTTATACTTGAAGGCTTGTTTTCATTCTTTGAACGTGTTCTACCCATTTATGTTTATATTTTTTAATTTTTTCTATTACTGGTTCTTGGTTTAATTCTTTCATAATTTCTTTGTTTCTTTTGTGATCAAATAAGGTATAATTTGCAGTTTTTCTCATAAACTTAATTTCTGCTGTTATTAATCTTTGTTTGTCTTTTTGTTTTATTGTCCAGATTTCGCTTCCATACATTAAGACTGGTAGGGCTAATGTATTGTATACTTTTAGTCTGGTTTGTTTAATTTTTGAACTAGGTTTGGTTTAAATATAGAGTTAATTACACCTGTTATTTTTAAATATTTTGCAATTTTTACGTTTATATCTTTTTCATTTTCATATGTGATCATACATCCTAGGTAGTTGAATGAATTCACCTGTTCTAAGATCTTGTTATCTATTACTATTTTAGTTCTTGCTGGATCTTGTCCTTTAAAGGCCATAGTTTTTGATTTTTCTGTTGATATTATCATACCATAATCTTTGGTTATCTCATTTAGATCTAAAATAGCTTTCTGTAAGTTATCTTCAGAATTTGAAATTATTGTTTGGTCGTCAGCAAAAAGGAGAGTGTTTAAGTTCACTGTAAGAGAAAGTTTAATTCCTTGATGTAAATTTTTATTCCATTTTATTATTATTTCAATTTAAGTAAATATTAAAAAGTGTTGTTGAGAGGGGACATCCCTGTCAGACCCCTTGGTTTATCTCTCTCGTATATGATAGCTCGTGATTTAATCTTATTTGTATTTGATTATTTTCATATATACTTGTGATAGCTTTTAGGATATTATTTGGTATTTGCTTTTCTTTTAATATGTTAAATAATACTTTTAACTTTGTCAAATGCTTTTTCAAAGTCAATAAATGCAATATGTGTTTCTAAATTGTATTCTCTTCTTTTCTCTACTATTAATTTTAGGCAAAAGGCTGGGTCTATACATGATCGTCCTTTTCTAAATCCATTCTGTACTTATAAAATAAAGTTTTCGGAATATTTCATTAGTTTGCTATTTAAAATTCTGCTATATATTTTGTAACAGGAATTTAGTATACTGATACCTCTAGTTTTTAGGGTATTCTCTATTACCTTTTTTAAAGATAAGAATCACAATTGCTTTTTTTCCATTCTATTGGGGGGATACCAGTTGAATAGATTTTATTTAAAAATAATGAGAATCTTTCTTTGAATCTTGTTCCTGCGTATTTATATAGTTCTGAACCTAGCTTATCTTCTCCAGGTGATTTTCCGTTTCTTGTTTCTTTCAGGCTGATTTCTAATTCTTCTTTAGTTATTTCCTTTTCATTTTCGTTAATTGTTAGCTAATTGTCTTTTTTAAAATATTTGTCTGTCCACAATTCTGTGTAGTAATTTAGAAATTCTTCTAATTTCAATTCAGTGTTTAATTTTATGTTTTCTTTGGTATCTGCATTTAAGTGTTTCAAAATCTTATATACATTGGGTTTTATTTTATATAAATCATGTTCTAAATTAGAAACAAATTTGTTCCATGATTCCCTATGTCTTTTTCTGACTTCTCTTTTAGCTATGGCTCTTATTTTTTTATATTCTATTTCATCTTCTAATCTTTTACTGCTTAACCATTTGTGATAGGCTTCTTTTTTCTTTTTGATTATTTCTTTCATTGTATGATCCCAGATTTTCAGTTTTTTCCTTTTATTGAATTTTTTGGTCTTTCCTAAGCTTTCATTTGCTGCTGCATTTAGTATTGTTTTCATATTAAGCCATTCTATTTCTATTTCTTCATTTTGTTTTATTTTATCAAGATATTGGTTAATTCTTTGTTCATATAGCCACTGACCATTTGTGTCATTCAGTAGTCTAGTTTTATAAATAAATGTTTCAAATTTTCTTTCTGTTCTTGTTACTTGTGTTGGATTCTGAATGAAGAGAAATTTAAATTATCAATACTCTCCTCAGAATCCAACATTATCCACCATGGCAAAGGCTACATTTGTAAATATTATTTAATGTAAATCACTTGTTTATAATTTAATATTCATATAACTACCTTTAATTTTATCTAATATTTAATTATTTAATCAAGAACGTATGTATTAATAGTAGAAAAACTCTGTGATAAAATATTAATAAGTTATTTTATTTATTGTTATGTCAATATTATAGGAATTTGTATCTGATAAATTAACTGCGCATTAATTGAAATATAAATATTCTTTATTTATTCCTGTTTGTGAAAGTTTAACGTTATGCAATAGCTCAATTTTATTATATTTTGTTTTGTTGTCATGGAAACGTATGTAAGTGAGCGAGCACGTTTTGGAACACAACATGAGAAGAAGAGTTATTGAAAAGAGTTTTAGATCATGAGAACAATTTAGGCGGGAAAAACAGATATATAAGCGATGAACGCGGGACTTATGAATTAATTAGGAGATTAGAGCATTAGAGATTTATTAGAGAGAGAAGGATTGGCATTAGGTTGGAATTGGGCATTCGGCAATCACAGTGCGATAATAGCGAGTCGGCAAGTCACTCAAGCAACTAAATAAAGTCTACAAGTTGAGAAGCAGTTAGCTAATAAGTTTCTGAATAACAAATAAAGCAACGGAAGATAGCTGAGTGACTACTGAATGACGCGATATTTTAGTTGAGATTTATTTTCAGGGCCGACCTTTCAAGGACACACTGAAACGTGAAGCATAGTAAGAAGTAACTAGAGAATAAATAGAGGCAACAGGGTTGTGTTTAATGATAGCGGTGTTTAGAATTATAGTGCCTAAAGAATTATTTGAATGCCGGAGGATTGAACATTTGTACATATAAAACCCCAAGTTAAAGAATTATTGTGTATTGCCCTAATTCAAGAGTAATCAGTAGTGCTTCATACAAGAACATCTGATTATATGTATTGTGCCCGTAAATTAATTCAGTTAATGCTAGAAGATTTATTTTAATGAGTGCTGTTTATTGTTAAAAGTGTTTACAGTTATAAAAAGTGTTTGTGTGTATGTGTATGTTGATGAAGGAAGAAGATTAACGGTAAGATTATTCCAACTTTAATATTTATGTTCAGAGAAGTGTGTGAGTTTCATCTTAGAATTCCCTGATGTTAACAGTAACTATCACGAAGATTAACTGAAGTAAAATTAAAAGTGTTTGCTTGTAAAGCGGTGTTACTGCGATTTTATTGTATTTTGGAACTTAAGGAACTGTGAGAAGACTGTATCAGAGATGACAAATTTACCATTGTCAGAGTTTGTATGACAGTATTATAGGAAAGGCTGAAGTGTTGTTTCTAATAACTTAATTAGTGATTTAATCATGAGTGTATAATTTGTGATTATAAAATTAAATATTTGTTTTTGTTAATCTAAAGTTGTGTTTTGCCTGAATCTCTTACTGCACCATTCATAAAATATTCGAACCAATGCGGGTAAATTAAGTAAGTCAAATATACTCGGCCAGTATATATTTTAAGGAGTAATAGTTGAGGGTTGATTTATCTTCAATTCTTGAACTAATCCAGATATAGAGTGGCGCAGTCTATAAATATAAATTTTTTCTATATTTGTTTTAGAAATCAACTAGCAACTATTTTTTAGGTTAAGAACATTGTAATAATTACATGTCGGATCCAAGGTATAGATTAAGAACAAGTAGGATCCAACACTTGTAGCCATTTAGGTGGTAATCTTAATTTTATTTTAAGGAAGTGATCACTGCTTATTTCATATCCTCTGTGAACTCTAACATCTAGTGAAAATTTTGATGTCTTTTCATTTAATATAAAATAATCTAATATTGATTTCCATCCTCTTGCTGCCCAAGTATATTTATGTATGTCTTTATGTTTATAGAAGGAATTCATTATTTTTAGGTTATTATAAACTACAAAGTCAATCAATTTTCTACTATTCCTGTTTAGAGTATGTTCTCCATGTATTCCTATATTATTATTAATTTTTGTGTTTCCAATTCTTGCATTTAAGTCTCCTGCTAAAATTACGTAATCATTTTTATTTATTTTATTATATTTGTTTTGTAGCTGATATTAAAAATCAATATTATCCTGTTCTCTTCCTTCTTCTAGGGCATATAAACCAATTATTGTTAAATAGCCTCAATCTATTTTTTATTCTAGCTTCTATTATTCTTTCATTCCATAATTTATAATGTTTTAACTGTTTTGAAAGGGAGTTATGAATCCAAATCATGACTCCTGCTTGTGCTCTTTGGTCTCTGTCAACTCCACTGTATATCACATTAAATTTTTCAGTTCTCATAGTTCCTTTTAATTTCTTTTTTGTTTCAGTGATTACTGCTATTTTAAAATTACTTTCATTTAATAACTGGTCTAATTCTATTTCTTTATATGCTATTCCTCTTACATTCCAGTTTGCTATGTGTATTATTTTTTTTCGTTTCCATTTTTGTTTTACCTTTTCCATTCCAGGGTCGTTTTCCATAGATTTAATCTGATTATCTTTTTCTGTCAGCTTACAAGTAGAATTATGTTCTCCATGTCAGGGGACTAGCCTGACGATGGAATAGTTCAGTGGTAGGGCTGCTACCTTAAGGCTTCTGAACTAGCCTTCTTCCAAATTTAAACCCATAGGAGGAATAGCGTATATTGAAGGGGGAAAGAGTAGATTGCAGAAGAATTATAGTAAGGTTTATAGAGAGTGTATAGTTTTAAGGCCAGAAATGAAAATACCCCCATGGCCCTCGAGTACTCTAATAGCATAAAGGTCATAAAATAAGAAGAGTTGGCTGATAAGGCCTTATAGAAAAGATTAAAGTAGGTGAATCTTCCTCAAAGTAGATTCAGCTAGGGGTCCATGGTAGTGCCACTTCCCTTACAATCAAGATGATTGCTCCTTATGGCCCTGTTGGTCCACGAGTCCTTATTCAGTATATTTGGATCACCCCACCATGCATGCACGCACGCAGATCCCCACACATGCAGATCCCCTATCTGCCACCCAGGGGATGCAGATAGGGGATCTGCATCCCCTGACTTATTTGCCAGGAACTTTTGGTATGCTTTCTTCTTTTCCTTCACTGCCTCTTTAACTTCCTGTGTTCACCATGGGGTTCTGATTTTTTTTATCCTTGCAGATAACTGCACCATGCTTCTCTGGCTGAATCAATCAATGTTTTCTTCAGAGCTTGCCACTGAATCTCCAAGGTTTGATTTCTGTTCTCAAACTCTTTCATTTTTATTTGAATAATGTTTGCATATTTTAGTCTATAGTTCACATCTGAGAGCTGCTCACCTTTTATTCACTTTAAAACTTTCTTACATGTTCTTCTTTTCAATATGAAATTCAATTCATCAGCTATATTAAAAAAAAAAAAACTTTAACGATGTGCGATTAGAATAAGATTCTTCCATATCTTATATGGTGAGAGGCAGCTGTTACAATTTAAGTTCAGATGGTAAAGTAAGGCCACAGTGCTTTCTTTAAACACACATTGATATTTGTAGCAACACAGATGAGGGAAGTATGTTTCAGACTATAGAATATTGTGTTGTGGTCGTATCTATTCTGTGCCATGCCAAGCCGAATTTTTCAGATTTCCTGTTGCTGATGTAAGACTGGTGTTCTTGTCATCTCTGTATAGTTTGTCTGAAATAAGAATGATAACAGTCATAAAGAACTTGTTTTATGTATAACATCAAGCAGCTCTCATTGTTTCAAATCAATCCATTGTTTGCATTCTACCTTGTAATTAACATTGTCACTGATGATGGCCTATAATATTCAGGCTGAAATATATGACTTTAAATAATTATTTACTTGATGACAGGCAATATCAAGGCAATAACATTGTCACTGATGATGGCCTATAATATTCAGGCTGAAATATATGCTTTAAATAATTATTTACTTATTTCTTTGTGTTTGCACGTGAACTGAATAAACCTCATGGCACAAGTATATCTTAAAGAATAAGTGGATTCAAAATTAGAATGGATTTTGGAAGATTATTACATAACTTAGACCTTTAGATAACAATTTAATAACACTGTTTGGTGGATTCTAGAAGATGACAGGCAATATCAAGTACAGTAGAATGTGGTCAAATATCTTGTGCTTATGGTCCCACAGAAGGTTCCACCAAGGAAGAAATGAAGGGATTTTTGGAGGCATCAGAGAAGGCAGTTGGCTCAATGAAAAAGGAAAAGTTAATCCTTGTTATAGATATAAACAGCAGAGTAGGAGATTACCAGACACATAGAAATGTTCAGGGAAAAACTTGGAGAAAAGAGCAAATCTAATAATAATGGTAAATGCCTGTTGGAGCTGTTCAGAACATGGATTAGTTATTACTAACACCATGTTCCAACATAAAAATGTGCACAAATTTACATGGAGAGAAGACACAAGAAATAAGAAAAGTTTCATTGACTATGTTACCATAACATAGTCAATGAAAGGTAAGATAGTGCCATTGCATAAGGAAGGGTGGTAACAGACTGGAAGTGTCTAATTACAGTGACAATGGTAAGTTTATACCACGAGTCAAGAAGAGAACACAATTTGGAGTAAAGTGGATGACAAACAATATTAAACAGGAATTGCATGCGAAAAAGAGGCTATGGAAGAGATATAAGGAGACAGGTGAGGAGAAGATGCATGAAGAATATAAGACACAGGCCAGAAGAGTGACTAGTGTGATAAGGAAAGCGAAACTGGAGTATGAGAGGAGATTGGCCCTAAGATCCAAAGAAAATCCTAGGGAATTTTTTAGCTATGTGGCCAGTAGGAGGAGAAATGACTGTGGAAGAATGATATTGTGAGATAAAAATGGGAGTAGAGTGACTGATGCAGAGGACATAGTGGAATTGTTCAATGAACACTTTATTGGAGTATTTCATCCTAGAGGAGTCAGTTTTCATGCTAGAGGTATAGGGCTGGTTCGAGGTTTAGATGTACAGGAGGAGAGTGTGTTTCAGATACTGAGTACTCTGGATGTCAGTAAAGCTTTGGGACTGGATGGTATTTCACCACGAGTTTTGAGAGAATGTGCTAGGGAACTAGCACATTCTCTCAAAACTCTATTATTTTATAATAAAGTCTCTCATTCTCTGGCTGCAGGAAAGGTGCCCAGGGAATGGAAGGAAGGTAAGATAGTGCCATTGCATAAGGGTGGTAACAGACTGGAAGTGTCTAATTATAGGCCAGTCTGTGTGTCATCAGTAGTTGTTAAGATCTTGGAGAAAGTAGTGAGGAACCGTATACAGCATTGGGCAGATGAGGGTAATGTTATCTGTGAGAGTCAACATGGATTTGTGAAAGGGCACTCTTGTTTTAGCAATATGCTAGCCTTTTATAATAAAGTTACAAGAACATTAGATGAGGGAAAGGCATATACTGCAATTTTCTTAGACTTAGCAAAGGCATTTGACAGGGTGCCACACGATAAGCTGATATTTAAGTTGCATCACATGGGTCTGGATGTCAGATTGGTCAACTGGATTCAGGATTGGCTGTCTGATAGGTATCAGAGAGTTGTGTGTGGTGGAGCAGTTTCAAGGAGGCAGAAGGTTACAAGTGGGGTCCCACAGGGCTTAGTACTAGGACCTATATTGTTTAACCTTTATATCAATGACATTGCCAGTGGACTGCAAGGGGGATATTCAGTTGTTTGCAGATGATGCGAAGCTGGGAAGGATTATTAGTAATAGTGCAGATGTGGTAGCCCTGCAAGAGGATTGGAATAAGCTAGATAGATGGGCAAATGAATGGGGGTGTCAGTTTAATGCAGCAAAATGTAAGGGCTTGAGGTTTGGGAAACATTGATGGGACGGTGCATACTCTATGGGAGGAGTTATAGTGGAGTAAGTAGGGGAGATGAGATCTGGAGTTGATGATTGATAGAAACCTGAAATTTAGGGGACATATTGCAAAGGTGGTGAAGGTAACACAGGGGATTGCTGCAATAATGAGAAGGAAACTGACCTGCAGAGATAAAAGGGTTATCATTCTGTTGTATTAGTCTCTGATCAGACTACACTTAGACTATTGTTCTCAGATTTGGCCCCCAGGATTTGAATGGGATAAATTGACAGTGGAAAGGGTACAAAGGTGGATAACAAAGATGGTTTCGGGACTGTACCGTTTTAGTTATGAGGATCGGCTGAGGGAATGTGGACTGCAGAGTTTGGTGGATAGAAGAAGGAGAGGTGATATGATTGAGACTTTTAAACTGCTGAGAGGTAGTTACAGGGTTGACACTGGGGAGTTCTTTTGCTTGGTTGAACACTGGGAAGGAGTGATTACAAGAGGCCATCCCTGGAAGTTACGAAAGGAAACTGTGAGCAAGAGGGTGAGAAGTGGTTTCTTTGCATGGAGGGTGGTTGAACCGTGGAATGCATTGCCTGATGGAGTGGTGAGAGCGAGAACGGTTAATGAGTTTAAAGAGTGGTATGATAGACTTTGTGTTTCTTAAGGGGGACCTCCCCTCGATGAATCTTGGCAGACTTTATGTTCTTAGGAAGGACCTCCCACGATGAGTCTTTTGACTCCATGGAGACCTGAATAATAATAATAATAATAATGTTATAGTTGATAGCGATGTTTTATCACTGGTTCAGAGCACAAGAGTATGCAGAGGATTTGAAATAGGAAATTATCACTATATAGTTTTGAGCAGGATAAAATTGAATTTCATATTGAAAAGATGAGAGTGCAAGAAGTTTTAAAATGAATTGAGGTTGAGCAGCTTTCAGAGGTGAACTGTAGACCGAAATACACCAATCATCATTGAAGAAAAAATGAAAGAGTTTGAAAACAAGAACCAAACTTTGGAGATTCATTGGCAAATCCTGAAGAAAACATTGATCAATTCAGACAAAGAGGCACATGGTGAGGTTATCTGTAAGGATAGAAAAATCAGAACTCTATGGTGAACAGGAAGTAAAAGAGGCAGTGAAGGAAAAGAAGAAAGCATATTAAATGTTTCTAGCAAGTAAGTCAGCTTGTGCTCTTAGAGAATACAGAGCAAAAATATAAGAAAGCGAAGCACTGGGTAAAGAAAGCTAAACAAGTCATGGGAAGACTTTGATAATAACATAGAAAATAAATATCAGGAAGGTTGCAAAATATTCTGAAAGCTATTGAAAAAGCATAGAAATGGAGGAAAGGTACTGTAAAAGGAATCAAAGATGATAAAGGTGACAAGAAAAACTGTAGATAAGGATATCCTAGATGTATGGAGTAATTACTTTGAAGGACTGCTAAATGAAACAGGCAGTGTCAGCCTGATTGCATTCCCAACAAGAATGCAATTAGGAATACATATCCATACTTGAAGTAGAAAACACGTAATGTGGAAAGGCTGTTGGAGTAGATGAAATTTGGCCAGAAATGCACAAATATGGAGGTATAAAAGTTTTACGATGGCTGCATTGCATTATTCAGAGGATTGAATTTCAGATGACTGAAGCAGAACTCTGATAGTACCCATCTTTAAAAAGGGAAATAAAACTGAATGCAAAAATTACAGAGGTTCCTATTGAGTGTTCCCGATAAGATTTATGCAAGTAAACCTGAGAAACAGCTGAGAAAAATTGTGGAAGGAAAGCTTGGTGAAGAATAAGCTGGATTCAGGCAAAATAGAGGTTATCAGGATCAGATCTTGGAAATAAAACAAGGATTTGTATTTAAGTTTTGTTGATCTGGAAGAGGCATATGACAAGGTGCCAAGAGGAAAGCTCTACAAAATGCTACAGTTATATTGCTACAGATTACAAAAGGCCCAAGTTCAATTCTTGTCATGACCGGAGGAATCTTTATATAGACTTTTTTAATTGAAAAAGTAAGTTAGCCAATCTCATACGGAGGTAGCAGGGTTTTTTCTCCTGGAAACTCAGGTTTTTCATCCTGCATACAGACGAATCGCCCCTTCAGAACACATGCAATTTACAGACAAAAAATACTAGCTGTGGTGGTGATTGTGGGCAGTAGATGGCATTGATGTAGGTGACTGGTAGTAGTGGAGATGGAGAGTTGTACAGTGAGTGTCCTCCCGCGATGAGTCTTCAGACTCCTTGAGGTGTCACGAATATAATAATAATAATATAATAATAATAATAATAATAATAATAATATTATTATTATTATTATTATAATACAGTAAAAGGTAAAGATGGTTTGAATAAAATCAGGTGTGCAACAAGGGTGCACATTATCTATATGCATCACATTATAAAGGAAGTTGAGAATTTATTTTTCACTTGGTTAGAATATAATAAATTTAATTTAATCCAAGTGTGAGCAAACAAAGTTTGCACCTGAAAGTATCTTCAGGACTGGGGTAAGGTGGTACAACACCAGGCAACTCCTTGCAAAGGTGGAGCAAGATACCATCACTCCTATCTCAGTATCTCCCATAATGCAAAACACATCTGCTTGCTGATATATCTAATGTTATGCATTAAGGGAAGGGCCACTACCCAGACTAGTTTTGACTTTTATTGAGGTCTCTTCTGTGGGAGCCAGGCCCAAGTGGCTGGTATCTCCAGCCGTAGTAGTGCAACACCAGGGCAACTCATGTAAAGGTGGGTAAAGCATATCTCACCAAGAGATGTATACTGCAATATATTATGGGTAGGGTCACTACCCAGACCGGTTTCAACCTTTTTTTGAAGTCTCCTCAGTAAGTAGCTAGACCCTAAATACCAAGATTTTAGTAATACAGAGCCTTATCTTGGTATTTAGGGTCTAGCTACTCACTGAGGAGATCTCAAAAAAAGGTTGAAACCGGTCTGGGTAGTGACCCCACCCATAATGTATTGCAGTATACATCTCTTAGTGAGATGTGCTTTACATTATGGAAAATACTAAGAATAGTGATCAGAGCTTTACCCACCTTTACAATGAGTTGTCCTGGTGTTGCACCACCTTTAGACTTGGACTATGTTTCAGGCACAAACTTAACTGTTTGCTTACTTGGGATTAGGAGTAAATAACCAAGTTTATAAAATTACTTGGTAACCCTAATATACATTATTCCCAAGGTAAAAAAATTTATTTACATATACAAGGTATATATATATATATATATATATATATACACCTTGGCATTTTTATGTCTGGCTCCCACTGATGAGACCTCAATAAAGGGCAAAACCGGTCTGGGTAGTGGCCCTTGGCTTTAATGCATAGCATTATACATCTCCGCAAGGGGATGTGCTTTGCATTAGGGGAAAATACTAAGGAAAGTGATCGGAGCTTACTTCACCTTTATCACGAGTTGCCTCAGACTTGCACTACGTGCAGGCTTACTTGTTTGTTTGCTTACTTGGGAAAAAGGATTAAAACCTAGCTTATATTTCTCCCAGTAATTTTTCCCATGTTCTTTGCATTAGAGGAAAATACTAAGGAAAGTGATCGGAGCTTACTCCACCTTTACCTCGAGTGCCTCAGACTTGCACTACGTACAGGTGCAACTTGACTTACTTGTCTGTTTGCTTACTTGGGAAAAAGGATTAAACCTAGCTTATGAAATTGCTTGGTATCTTTACCATAGTATACACCCAAGGTAAAAAACTTTCTACATCTTACTCTCATCCTGAGATTTTTATTTAATAAGATCAAAGCACCTTGTGGCAACTTGTTTAGGTAAAATTTATAAGCTCTGCATTACTTCAATCTCGGCATTTTTAGGTCTGGCTCCCACTGATGAGACCTCAATAAAGGTCGAAACCGGTCTGGGTAGTTGCCCTTGCTTTTAATAGATAGCATCATACATCTCCGTAAGGGGATGTGCTTTGCATTAGGGGAAAATATTAAGGAAATTGATCGGAGCTTACTCAAACTTTACCTCGAGTTGCCTCAGACTTGCACTACATGTAGGTGCAAACTTGACTTACTTGTCTGTTTGCACCTACACCTACATGTAGGTGCAAACAGACAAGTAAGTAAGTTTGCACCAAGTAAGTCAAGTAAGCATTTTAATCAAGTAAGACAAGTAAGTCAAGTAAGCACCAAACTTGACTTACTTGTCTCGGGAAAAAGGATTAAAACCTAGCTTATGAAATTGCTTGGTATCTTTAACATAGTATATACCCAAGGTAAATAACTTTCTATACATATATATATATATATATATATATATATATTTTTTTTTTTATGTTGAGCTAAAACACACGAGAGGTTGGTTAATTGGTTAATTAACCTATAGTATGTTAATACCATACATGGCTATAGACAGATGATTATCTAAAACAACATGTGATCAAGGAAAAACCTGGAGTTTGAAAGTGCTGGATCTGATGATAGTATAAGAGGATCTGTCCATAAATCAAGATAACAACTTCACTGCCAAATGGTGAAAGTAATCATGCACTGATCTGGAAAGTGGCTAAGTATGTGGAATTTTCAGTTAAGAAGCACATGTGGAATTCCATAGCCAGTGATTATGACATTAGGAAGCAGCTTGAAGAAACTGTCAAGGGGGTGTTTCAGGAGCATAAATCAGATGAGAGTTAAATAAATGAGAAGGAACATCAAAACAGAGCTGCAAAAGTAGAGAAAATGTCATTGAAAGAATATAAAGAGAAATGTGATCAGCAGGTTCATTGAGCAATACAAATCACATGCAAGAAAGGTAACCAACATGACAGGGAAGACAAAATCAGATTATAAGTGGAGATTACCCGAGCATGCCAAGAAACTTTGCTGATGCAGTAAGTAAAAGGAGGAATGATTATAGAAGGATACTTGAATGAATACAGCTATTAGAGAGATAAATTACTGAGTGATCACTTTGTGAGAATAACAGTGGATGACAAGAAATGTGAACATAGCCGTGAGATTGAATAAGATTGGCCTATGTGTTAAGAAAAGTGTAGAAGTACAAATGACAATATCTCTAACTCAGCTGTTTAATGATAAGTCTTAACAGTGAGAGGTGTTCACACAGGAGTGGAACATGGTCAAGGTAATTCCATTACTGCAACCACCAGTATCCCAAACTGGTGCAAAAGGTAATAGAAAATTTTCTAAGGGAAAAATTCAGGAATGAGTGGATAAAAATATGATACTGTACAGGAACAACATAGCTCTGTAAGTTTAGATTATACTAAACTTGGAAGGACAAATAAATGTGATACAGAGATCCTACTGGATAATTTACATAGACTGGCAGCTTGGACAAAGGATAATGGTTGCTCAGTGTGGCAAAGGATAAAGTCATGCAGTATGGGATGAAAAGCTTACAAGGTATGCATTACATGGAACTGGATTGTAATAAATTAATGATGCTAGAGATGCGGATGATGTCAGGCAAACTAAAGTTCAGTGAGCATATTGTAAAAGTAGCAAAAGAGTTCAAAAGGATAACTTGGATATTACTATGATTATTATTATCTGAGACCTCCAGGGAGTTAAGGACTCATCGAGGGAGGCTATAAATGTATTTTGCCTGAGGTCATATCTTCCCTCAAATTTATTCACACTATATGCACTCACTACCCCTAAAGGCAAACTATTTCACTCACTGCTCTCCGGGAGAAAAACCTAGCCCCTACCCCTTTCTTGACTGTGAACAAACTTCCATTCTAAAATGAATTAACTTCCATGGATGCCCACGTGTTCTCTTCCCACCTTCCATATAACGAAAAATTTCATCAGACGATATCCTATAACACCCATTCAAAAGTTTATAGGCCTCTATCATATCACCCCTCTTTCTCCTGTTAACCAGAGCCTGCAATTCACATACTCGCAATCTGTCCTCATAATCTAAATCCCTTAATCCAGACATAACTTTGTAACTCTTCTTTGCACCCTTTTCACAGCTTCTTTATCCCCTTGGAACCCAGGAGACCGAATCTGCACACTATAATCCAGGTGTGGTCTTATCAGCCTTATAAAGAGACAAAATGACTTCCTTATCCTTAGATATCAAGGTTCGCTTCAACATCACAATTATCCTTGGAGTTGTATTTGCAACTTTTGATACGTGACCTTTGTACTTTAAATTTCTATCCACCAAGATCCCTTGCCTCCTCAGTTTCTTGTAGCATAACCCTACTAATATAATACCGCTGGAACTCTAATCACACCAAAGTGCATAACTTTACACTTACTAACATAAAACTGACAGCCATTTTTGTTTGCCTATTTCCAGCCTATTTAAATCATTTTGTAAGTGCTAAATATTAGCAGCATCCCTGATCACCCTGCCTATCTTTGCATTGTCAGCAAACAATTGCACATCTGATGTTCGACCCCGTGTGATGCCATTAATGCATAGATTGTACAATAATGGCCCAAGGACTGAACCCTGAGGTACACCACTGGTCTTAAATCTGGCAGATTCACACCCACTGTATACCACTTTTTGATATCTTTCAACCATCTCCTGATCCAAGTCAAGAGTTTATATTCCAGTTCAATATTCTCTAGTTTATGCAACAGCCTTTCGTGTGGTATCCTATTAAATACCTTAGAAAAATCCAACATTATCATGTTGGATTTTTCTAAGTGCAGGGGTGGACAACTTTTTAAGTGTGAATGCAAAATCGCCAAATCTTTGATGCAAACTTTTCTAACGTGCCAACCGAAATTTTGGGGAACATATTATTATTTGGTGTCTTTTAAGTATTGGTAGAACCTTTTCAGAAATCACACTAGAGCAGTAAAATCAAAGAATATTGTAAGAGTGATTATTGTAAGTCATGTAAGATTGAATGAATGTAACAATTAGTGAAGGAATTTTTACTTGAAAGTCCTTCTACCATGTTGATATCATGGATATATTTTTTTTATTTGCCTTTAAGTGTAATTCCTAATCAATGGAAAGTGGATCAGATCAATCAAGAACTGTCAAGCATATAATACAGTTGAACTAAACTTTGACCACAGAATAATCAGTGCCTACATTAAACTTTCACTAAAAGCCTCTAAAAATAACAGGCCTAAAAAGAAACAATACAACTGGGACAAACTAAATAACCCACAAATTGCAACATCTTTCAACAGCACATTAGAAGATAATATGGAAGACATCCTTAAAGATCCAGTTAATGAAAAGTATAAGGGTATCATTGAAGCAGTAAACATAACATCCAACAAAATTCTTGGAAACAGCAACAAAAAAGACTCAGAAAAATGGATTACCCCTGAAACTGAAAAATATATAGACGAAAGAAATAAAGCAAGGAAACTCTCTACCGCTTAAACATGAATGAAATAAATAAAGATAAACTAGACATTTTAAATAACAAGTTCAATGAACTAATGATCAGAGACAAAGAAAATCAAATAAATACTGTGAGGAACTTGGAAATTATAATAAAACTGGGGATATTGAAAGTTTATTTTTCACTTGGTTAGACTATAATAAATTTAGTTTGATCCTTTATCCAAGTGTAAGCAAACAAAGTTTTCATCTGAAGTATCTTCAGGACTGGGGCAACTTGTGGCAAAGGTGGACTCATATCACTTGCCTTAGTATCCCATAATGCAAAGGACATCTCCTTGCAGACATGTATAATGCTATGCATTATGGGAGGGGTCACTACCCAGACGTTTTCGACCTTACACTAAGTATATAATTTCTTGGTATCTTTAATTTATAGTATAACCAAGTGAAAAAAACTTCCAACAACTTTCTCTAATCCAGAGTAATTTAATAATAAGGTGTGGCACCTTTTGGCAACTCATATATGAAAATATGACTTATGCATTACTTCAACCTTAGTATCACCTCTGGGTCTGGCTCCCACTGAAGAGACCTCAATAAAGGTCAAAACTGATCCAGGTAGTGACCCTTCCCATAATGAATAGTATTATGCATGTCCACAAGGAGATTGCTTTGCATTATGGGATACTAAGGCAAGTGATGTGAAGTCTTAGCTTCCTTATACGAGTTGCCCCAGTCCTGAAAATACTTCAGGTGCAAACTTTGTTTGCTTACACTTGGATAAAGGAGGACAAAGGATTAAACCAAGTAATAATTTCTTGGTATCTTTAATTTATAGTATAACCAAGTGAAAAAACTTCCAACAACTTTCTCTAATCCAGAGTAATAGTATTCTCCTAAGTTGATCATAATTTCCAGCTTTGTAGTTCAGCATGTAACCTGTTTTAATCGTAGCATCAATATAATTAGACACTCCCCAAGAAAGCACTGAATGGTCACTGTCACCAAAACAGTATTAAAAAACAAACAGGATAAGAAAGTTATTATTGCTCTTTAAAAGGGCTTAATACAATTACATCTGGACTACTGTGCTCATATTTAGTTGTCTTAGGGATGAAGAAGTGGTGCAGAGAATCCAGAGACAAAATGACTATGGATCCAGTACCCAAAAGGATCACTGGTCATTATGGAGTGCTTACTATGAAGACAGTATGTGGACTTTTATTGCTTGTAGGTGGTGATTGAGTGGAACTGATTGCCAATGGCAGTAGTGAGCACTTTGTCAGTGAGGAGAGTGAGAGAGAGAGAGAGAGAGAGAGAGAGACGAAAAGCATTGTACAAATAATAATTCTTGTGAGCCTCTTGCAAGTCTTTGGAACTATGGAGATACTAGTATAGCTATAATGAAATATTTACAATGGTTAAAATCATACTTACATGTTACTTTTTTTGTGAATATTTCATTCTTATTCTTATAATGTTATATAAATGAATAATAACATCTTTATAACATGATATATATTACTTACATCCAGATATTCTTTTGTTCTTTTTGCTTCTTCGCTTTTGTCACACCTAAATGACAAGTCATCCTGATACTGTCGACAGTTCTGTCCTTCATGCACAGCTTGACAGGTTACACAGTTAATATGACAGCAAACAGGACATTTAAAAATGTTTACATTATCTTCATAAAGACACCATCCTGGACAGTCAGGAGTTTTACAATGAAAACTGTTCTGTGCTTGGCTTTCAGCAACAGCCATACTTCTCTGAAGATACCGTTCAAATATATCTGGTGTTACAAGCTGAAAAATAAAATAAAGAACTTGCAATAAAGTACTGAAAATACAGTAATCCCACAATGCAGTTCCAAATTGCAGAACAACTTGGTTTAAAACATTTTGTGAAATTCTGATGGTATGACATTACTTGAGTAGGGCAACTTTAGCTTGGATCCAATATTAGTAACCATGTTGACTCATACATAATACAGTGTTTTATCTTAAGTGGATATATAAAGTAATAACTTTTATTTGTAGTAGTTAAATTGAGAATTATTATTATTATAATTATGATGCAATGCTTGGGAAGTGCTGGATTCAAACTTATTTCTCATTATGTGAAATGAATAATGAAATGAAGAATGTATTGTACCCATGGACAGTTCAACAAAAGCTTCATACTTAACAAAGAATGATCTATCATAAAGAAAGACAGAATAAAGAATAAATGACAGCATTAGTTCACAAGATGAAAGTCAGATAGAGGAGAAGCACAAGTAACGTGCTCTCAGACATATCACTATAAGTGTGAATCTGTTCTGAGAACTGCTTTTAATTTATATTAGTAATTTCTTTGTAAAGATATCTGCAGATTTCTACAAATCTTTTAACCATGCTACCGGCCAAGACGTAGACCATATACGTCCAAGTTATCATGGATGCGAAGTGCATATTAAAATTGTAACACCATTGATATTACATTGAAATATATGATGGATACGAAGCGTATGAAGATGCGTATTTGATCCACAATGGCCGGTAAGGTGGTTAATCAGTTCTGATGTAGTTTCTCTCTTCCCAAACAACCCATTTTCTGATACAACAGAATTGTTATGCATTGATTTTCCTCCTGATATTTTAAAATTATCCAAATTTGTCATAAATTCAGGTTACTTTTGTTGTCAGAAGAAATTTTATAAACAGATAGAAGGAACTACACTGGGGACCCCTATTTCCCTTACTCTAGCAAATTATTTTATGGAACGATTTGAACAACATATTCTGCATTTTTTCTCCTAAGACATTTTTTGGTACAGGTATGTTAGTAATGTTTTTGCTGTATGGAACTCTTCCTTGTCTGAACTTCATGAATTTCTTGAGAAAATTAATTCAGTAAAAACCCAAGAATTAAATTTACACTCTAAGTAGAAGGTAACAATTCACTCTCCTTTCTGGATATTCTTACTCTATGTCAAACTAATGGCAACCTACAGTTCTCAACATACAGAAAACCAACTCAATCTGATAAATATATTAATGCTGCTTCTTATCATCACCACTGTCAAAAATATAGTGGGATTAAAACCTCTCAGTTCACTGTGCACATAAGCTATATTCGACTGACTTTTAAATAATGAAGTGCCATTTATCAGAACTACTTTCATCTCTAATGGTTATAATTAAAATAATTGATAAAATAATTAGTAATATGGCCTTCATCATAATTTTCCTCTAAAGGAAGTTTTCAGAATTTATTTCAATACCATATGCTAAAAAACTATCAGAGCAAATAGCAAGACTGCTTTGCCAGACTGACCTAATTTTTTTCTGTCCAGTTCATGCATAAATTCCTTCCTAGCCTCTTTGAAAGTCAAATATCCTTCTGTCTCTCTCTCTCTTATCCTAGAGTTTACAATATCCCCTTTTTTTTTATCCATTTTGTCTATTTTATAATGGTTGTAGCTGTTGGCTAAAAAAAAAGTGCCTAAAAGATAACTGAGTTCATTGAGGTAGCTCTGTGTATAAGTGCTTTGAAAATGCTACACTCCCGGAATGGATGGTGGTGTGACTGCTTGTTAGAGTACCTTCCAGTATGTGTAGGTTTCATATATACAGAAAAGGATAATGAACATTTGGAAATCATGTAACTAGTGTGTCTGGGAAGGGAAGACATTTTTTTTTCTTCTATAGTGAAGTATATTTTTGAATATTGGCTGTTTAAATGAAGGATTCAAAGGAGGTGGATGCACAATATACGATCCTCTCAAGTAGGATCACCTAGCCTCTCCTCAATCTTACTCTCACTTCCACACAGTGAAACATGGAACCTGGGCAATTTTCACAGTGAACCAAGTGAAAGATTGAGTACTAACCCCATTGGGAAGCTTGGTCAGGTACAAACAAGAGAAGGGAGACTTAGGGGAAAGTGTGGAGGCCCTAAGTGGCAGCCCCACCACCAAACTAAGCTGTGGATAGCCAGTAATAAACCCAGCTAAATCTTTTCTTACTCCAAATATTCAGGAAAGAAGTAGCTGGACTGTCACTCTGGAAAATGACATGAGCAGGATAAGGAAAGGACAAAGAATGAAAATAAACAAGAATATATGGAATGTTGTTACTTGATATGTTAGAAGTATTCATCACAAATACCAAGATCTAGACAAAACCCTAACAGAAAGAAATATCACATTAGCAGTAATAACACAAACAAAGAAAAAAACAAAAAAGGTTCAGATAAACAGATAATTACACCTATATTTACAGTGGTCTCAAAATGGAAGAAAAAGCAAAAGCAGGAGTAATGATTTTTATTCACAAATCAATTAAAAATATATCAAACACTACAAATACTAGAGCAAGAGAATTCTAGAACTAAGATTACAAGTAAGTCATGGCTTCCTGACTATTATCAGTGTCTATGCCCAGAAGGAAGATAACAATGTTTTTTTATTCTGATTTACAAAAAATAAAAGATAAAATAAACTCAAATCATTATCTATTAATAATGGGTGATTCCAACTAGGATAGGGAACATTCCACTTTGTACAAATATAGGAACAAATAGCGAAACTATATGCAATAGAAATAGATATAGACTTAGGGATTTTTCCACTTATAACAACTTAAAAATTACTAATACTTTTTTCAAGCATAAAAATTGCCAAAAATTCACTTGGGAAACAAGAAACCTAAAAAGTATAATAGACTATATAATATGTTGAAAGTTTATTTTTTACTAGGTTAGACTATAATAAATTTAGTTTAATACTTTATTCCAGTGAGAGCAAACAAAGTTTGCACCTGAAAATATCTTCAGGACTGATATAGTGTTGCACTATCTTACCTGGGTAAGTAATCAGTCCTGAAGATATTTTCAGGTGTCAACTTTGTTTGCTCTCACTGGGATAAAGGATTAAACTAAATTTATTATAGTCTAACCTAGTGAAAAATAAACTTTCAACATCTTTCTCTAAATCCAGAGTAATTTAATAAAAAAAAAAGGTGGCAAACCTTTTGGCAACTCCTATAGGTAAAGATGACCTTGCTACTGCTTCTGCCTGGTATCTCCAACTCTGGGCCTGGCTCCCACTGAAGAGACCTCGATAAAGGTCGAAACTAGTCTGGGTAGTGGCCAATCCCTTAATGCATAACAGTATACATATCCACAAGGAGATGTGTTTTGCATTATGGGCGATACTGGGATAGGAGTGTTGGTAGCTTGCTCCACCTTTGCTATGAGTTGCCTGGTGTACTACTCAGGTGCAAACTTTTGTTTGCTCTCACTGGGATAAAGGATTAAACTAAATTTATTATAGACTATATAATAGCTAATAGGAAAACAGCCATGATAATACACTAGTCCAAAATCTAAGGGCAAACACTATTTCTGAAGATTACAACCACAAATTCAGATGAATCAGCTTGTGGCAATTTGCATAACTGACGATTTTGAGTAGAAAGCAGATATATATTCAAATTTTTCAAACTGTGGACAAAGGGGTCATGTGATAGCAATCAACAAGATAAAAGATTGCACTAAGTGGACTGTGTTTGAAAGAAACCTTTTTGTGAAGGAATAACTGGGATATCTTGTAAAGTCTTTACAATCATCTAGATTAGGGGTTCTCAACCTTTTCCAGTAGCATACCACTATATTTAATTCAAGATATTAGATGTACCAGTAAGGCAGTGGCTCACGTACCATAGGTTGAGAATCCCTGAGATGATTTCACGTGGGGAAGTATTATTGGAAACTTGTAAGAGGCCACAGAATTACTAATATTGCTAGAATTTGGAATCTCACATAGCTTTGTATCCAGGCTCTGGGCAGTGTTTCAAATCAATGGAATGTGTTCCAGACTTTTGCTAAGAGGTTACCCTCACCCTATAATGGAGCATGAAGACAGATTTTTAGTTATACAAGCAAGACACACTATGGCAGGTCAGCATGGAAGTCGGCTACATTCAAGCACAGGTCATCATCATCATCAACAACCATGGGTCCAATGCCCATAGGTGTCTGCTGCCATATTGATATGATTCTTCCATTGCATTCTATTTTGTGCAAGATGACACTCAGTTTGTGTATAGAGTTTCCGCACCATTTGACGAGGTCATCGCCCCATTCTCTGTTTGGTCTTCCTCTTTTGTTCTTTCCTTCAATCATTCCAAACAGCAACGTTTTTAATTTCTCTCATCATTCATTCTACATATATGGTCAAATTTCCTTTTGATTATTTTCTGAATCAGGTTTTCTTTTGGTTGTATTCGTCTGTAGATTTCCTCCTTTCTGTATTTTCTGTATCCAGCTTATTCTCAAGATCTTTCTATAGCACTTCCTCTCAAATGCCAATATTCTCCTTTCAGATTCTCTCAGGAGTACCCAGGCCTCCTGAGTATCCATAGAGCATGCTGCTGAAGATACAGGTTTCTACAATGTGCAGTTTAGTTTGCATCTTTATAGCTCAGCTCTTCCATATTTTGTCCATGGCTTTTAAAATAGTTGTTGCTCTGGCTATTCTAATTTTTATCTCTTTTTTGGAGTCCAAGTAATGCATTATCCAAGATATGTGAAGTGTTCCACATTTTCAGTTGAAATCTGTCTATCGTAACTCTGTTCAGTAACTCCTGTTGTCCGAATATCATTGTTTTAGTTTTTTCAAAGTTGACATTTAGTCCATATCTTTTTCCTTCTGTGTATAGTGTTTGCAATGTCTGTTCCAGCCTTGCTGCGTCTTCTTCAATCAGGACGATGTCATCTGCAAAGCAGAGGTAGTTTATTCTCATGCCATTTATTGAAATGCCTCCACCTTCTTCTTTAATCTTATCTAGCATTATTCCCAGATGTGTGATGAAGATGATTTGGTAATATTGGGTCCCCTTGTCTTGTGCCTTGACCAGTGGCAAACCAATCTCCAGTCTCACCTGCTATTCTGATTTTTGCTTGTGCTTGGCTGTTTATATCTTTCAGCAAGCGGATCAATTTATTGTCCACAACATAGGATTCCAAGACAGCCCATGTTATATTTTGGTCAATATTATCAAATGCCTTTTGGAAGTCCAAGAAACAGCAATATAACTTTTTGTTCTTTCTTTGAGCTTTCTCTGCTATTAGTCTTAGTGCGAGTATTTGTTGCACTGTACTTCGATCTTGTTGAAATCCTGCTTGCTCATCCAGAAGATGTGCCTCCATATGCCCCTTCAGGCGTTCCGTTAGTATTTTCATCAGCACTTTGCCAAGATGACTCATTAATGCAATAGTTCTGTAATTGGTGCATTCTAAAGTACTGCCTTTCTTATGAAGAACAATCAAGACCGATTTTTTCCCACTCTTCGGGGGCATACCCCAATCTTCTTTTACAACTGATTCTCCTCCATATTTTAGCATCTTGCCTATTATGTTGTCATTTCCAGGACTCTTGTTATTCTTGAGATGTCTTATAGCCTTATTCACCTCCTCTTCCAAGATGTCATTTTCAAAGATCTCTGCTGGTGGAGAGATTGCTTTTAGTTCTTTGATTACTTCTGTTGCAGTATCATTTAGTTGATTTTTATATAGTTCGCTGCAATATCTTGTCCATCTGTGTATGATTTCTGTCTTGTCCATCAATACTTTACCATTTTCATCTTTGATTGCTACTGATCTTGTTTGCCACTTCCTACTGACATTTCTTATAAGTTTGTAAACCTCTCTAGTTTTGTGTTCTCCATAGTACTGTTCAATGTCTTTGCAGTGGTCCTCCAACCATTTGGCTTTATCAGATCTTGCTATAGATCTGATAAAGCCAAATGGTATTGGCTTTATCAGATCTGAATCTGAATGATCTCTTTTAAGTTTCAGTTCTCTTTTCTCTTGTACCAATTTTAGGGTTTCCTGAGTTATCCATTTCTTGTTGATCTTTTCTCTTGTACCAATTTTAGGGTTTCCTGAGTTATCCATTTCTTGTTGATCTTTTCTCTTTCAGGAATTACTTCCTCTACTGCTTTTTTTTATCACTGTAGTCAGTCGTTCTGCTCTTGTATTTATATTTTGTTTTACACTTGGGGTCTTAAGCTTAGTTTCCAATATGTTCTGATATGCTGTTCTTAGCCTGTCTTTGGAACTTTCCTTTGTACTGCTGTTTCAGTTTTAGTCTTATATTCGCAATCACTAAACTGTGGTCCAAATCAATATCAGTTCCTTGGAATGATCTGCACTGCTGAACTGAGGTTCTCCATTTCTGGTCTATTAATATCAGGTCGATCATAATCCTGTGTTTGCCATCAAAGGAGTGCCACGTCCATTTACGACAATCTTTTTGTTGGAATTTGGTATTGCAAATCATCAGGTTGTTATCCGTGGCAAATTCCAGAAGCATCTCTCCATGTTCATTTCTTTCTCCATATCCAAAATTTCCCATAACCTTTTCCCACCTGTGTTATTTTTGCCAATCTTTGCATTCCAGTCTCCTCCAATGATGAGTATATCCTGCTTCGGCACCTCATCAATTACTAGTTGTAGATCCCTGTAAACTCTCAATGCTTTCAAGCACAGGTATGTGGATATATTGACACACTGTGGCAACACATCTCCGACAAGGGCCTATATGTCCAAAGGCTGTAATCTGCATCTCTTAATCCACAGCTTATTGTAGAGCACATTTTCAATGGTGTTTTATTCATAAAAATTGGACAAAGACCAATGGGCTAATGTACTCTTTACAGATGAGAGTCGTTTTAGTCTTTCCTCCAATTCTAGATGACACCTGATTTGGCGTGAAAGTGGTACTACTTACCATCGTGAGAATTTTCCTGAAAGGGAATGTTCTTGACTGCTAACATACAAGCTCCATGTATCTGATGTAATGTTTCATTTGAATTTTGATAATATTCAGATAATATACGGTGGTGATAGGGTCGTCATGTGGGGAGGCATTATGCTCAATGGATACACCGCATAACAAGTGCTGGAAAAAGAGACTATGACTGGTGAATGATATTGCAATATCATGTTCGGCTGTTCCATGATGCTATAAGTGAAGAATTCATTTTTAAGGATGACAACACCACACCACATCATACATAAGCAGAGGAGAAACTTCTCAAGACCGAGGATATTAATCGAATTGAGTGGCATATTGCTGCTCGAAATTCAACTCCAGAAAACAAAAAGGCCTTATCTTTGCTCTGAAGGAGGGGGTGGACCAGTTTGCTTCAAGAACTCCTGGATCACACTCGAATCTTGTGCAGGTCTTAGCAGGTTTGTAATGAGATCTTTCAGATAACAATGGTTATCCAAAAAAATTGATAAATAAGATTCTTTTCTCCCCCCCCCCCTACAGCAAACCCATGAAACTAACTACAGGTCTTCCATTTCCATTCCTTTTGCTGGCACAGTTTCACAGAAAATTGCAAACCTGCTAAGACCTCACAAGATCTGAGTGGCCTTCAAAGTAATAAAGACAGTTCGCAACTTGTTACAGTCACCTAAGGAAAAGATTGCTCTCTATAAACATCCTAGAGTATACAACATCCCCTGCTCTTGCAGTATAAATTACATAGGACAAACATCTAGAAGTTTAGATATAAGAAAAAAGAACACATCGAGGATATCTACAACAACAACAGAGAAGACAATTCTGGTTTAGCTCTCCATTTTTCTAATACCAATCACAACATTGAATGAGATAAAAGTACTATGCCGTACTTAAAAGAAGACTTTCATACCCATAACATCAAAGAAGCTGCAGTAGTGATCCATTCGTGAGGCTGTCTTAACAGAAACCAAGGAATGGTCCTTGGTGACATCTGGAAAACACTCATAAGATCACTCAACACATCGGAGTTCAACTTTTCAGCCAATTACAAAATGCACCTGTATAACAATGACTGCTAACATACAAGCTCCATGCATCTAACGTAACGTTTCATTTGAACTTTGATAATATTCACCATTTGGTTATGTTTTAACCTGATACTTTAGTTCGTTTCTGTTTTAAGCTGTTTTTGTTGCTTTCTGTTGCCCAGACGAAGCCAACAGTAAAGTCGGTGAAACTAGTAGGCAATATCTCTGTACGTATTTCTGACAAATTAAACCCAGTTTTATATGTTTACTTGCATAATATTCAGTGGTCGAAAATAACATTATCATCAAGGTTATTTATTTCCTCAAATACCTCCTTGGTCACTCACAATTAAGCCATCCTCTCCTATGACCTCTAAGTTCCTCATGATTCCACCCTGTTCAGGATGAATCATAAATTGATCACTGAATACTTCAATAATGTCTTCTGCAGCAATTACCATCGTACCATTTTCATCCACTAACATCATCTTACTATAGTCATTCTATCTTCTACCTGCCAGATATCTAAAAAACTCTAGGACTTTTCTTTGCCTGATTTGCTAATTTCTGCTCTTACTGCACTTTTGTTGTCCTTACTGAGTCACTTTCTATGGCTAGCCACAAACAATCTGATCACTCTCACCAACTGGACGAAAGTGCAAAACCCTACTCACAATTACAAATTATGATGAAATGATCAGAAGATGTAATTGTGATCTTCGCATACCCTCCTTTACATGCTGCCTGAGTTAGTTGTCTCTTAAGAATTCATTTTCCTTATTTCCTCTTCATTCCAATCTACACCACCACCACCACCATAATTAAATTGCCTACAATGACCACCCTTCCTTTGTTCACTAACCCAAGTTGCTTATACATTTCTTTATCATCATATTCCTGGCCTATAGCAACATCCAACTAAATATGTCTTCCTATAAATCTCCACCTCACACCACACTGACTCATAACCATTACCACTATTTTCCTCTTTCGTGTCTACATTATTATTATTATTATTCAGGCCTCCAAGGAGTCAAAAGACTCATCGAGGGAGGTCCTTTCTAAGACATAAAGTCTGTCAAGACTCACTGAGGGGAGTTCCCCCCCTGAGAAACACAAAGTCTATCATACCACTCTTTAAACTCAATGACCGTTCTCGCTCCCACCACTCCATCAGGCAATGCATTCCACGGCTCAACCACCCTCCACACAAAGAAACCACTCCTCACCCTCTTGCTCACAGTTTCCTTTCGTAACTTCCAGGGATGGCCTCTTGTCATCACTCCTTCCCGCTGATCAACCAAGCGAAAGAACTCCCCAGTGTCAACCCTGTAACCACCTCTCAACAGTTTAAAAGTCTCAATCATATCACCTCTCCTTCTTCTATCCACCAAACTCTGCAGTCCACATTCTCTCAGCCGATCCTCATAACTATCCTTGTACAGTCCTGAAACCATCTTTGTCATCCGTCTTTGTATCCTTTCCACAGTTAATTTATCCCCTTCAAATCCTGGGGACCAAATCTGAGAACAATAGTCCAAGTGTGGTCTGATGAGAGACTTATACAATGGAATGATAACCCTCTTATCTCTGCAGGTCAGTGTCCTTCTCATAATAGCAGCAATCCTCTGTGTTACCTTCACCACCTTTGCAATATGTCCCCTAAACTTCAGGTTTCTATCAATCATCAACCCCAGATCTCTTGTCTCCCCTACTTCCTCCAGTATAACTCCTCCCATAGAGTATGCAGCATCCCATCGATGTTTCCCAAACCTCAAGACCTTACATTTTGCTGCATTAAACTGACACCCCCATTCATTTGCCCATCTATCTAGCTTATTTAAATCCTCTTGCAGGGCTACCACATCTGCACTATTACTAATAATCCTTCCCAGCTTCGCATCATCTGCAAACAACTGAATATCCCCCTGCAATCCACTGGCTATGCCATTGATATAAAGGTTAAACAATATAGGTCCTAGTACTGAGCCCTGTGGGACCCCACTTGTAACCCTCTGCCTCCTGGAAACTGCTCCACCATACACAACTCTCTGATACCTATCAGACAGCCAATCCTGAATCCAGTTGACCAATCTGACATCCAGACCCATGTGCTGCAACTTAAATATCAGCTTATCATGTGGCACCCTGTCAAATGCCTTTGCCAAGTCTAAGAAAATTGCAATATATGCCTTTCCCTCATCTAATGTTCTTGTAACTTTATTATAAAAGGCTAGCATATTGCTAAAACAAGAGCGTCCTTTCACAAATCCATGTTGATTCTCACAGATAACATTACCCTCATCTGCCCAATGCTGTACACGGTCCCTCACTACTTTCTCCAAGATCTTAACAACTACTGATGACACACAGACTGGCCTATAATTAGACACTTCTAGTCTGTTACCACCCTTATGCAACGGCACTATCTTACCTTCCTTCCATTCCCTGGGCACCTTTGCCAAAGCCAGACTTTCATTGAAAAGCCACGTTAAAGGTACTGTCAATTCCCTAGCACATTCTCTCAAAACTCGTGGCGAAATACCATCCAGTCCCACAGCTTTACTGACATCCAGAGTACTCAGTATCTGAAACACACTCTCCTCCTGTACCTCCAGACCTCGTACCAGTCCTATCCCTCTAGCATTAAAACTGACTCCTCTAGGATGAAATACTCCAATAAAGTGTTCATTGAACAATTCCACCATGTCCTCTGCATCAGTCACTCTATTCCCATTTTTATCCCACAATATCATTCTTCCACAGTCATTTCTCCTCCTACTGGCCACATAGCTAAATAATTCCCTAGGATTTTCTTTGGATCTTAGGGCCAATCTCCTCTCATAATCCAGTTTCGCTTTCCTTACCACACTAGTCACTCTTCTGGTCTGTGTCTTATATTCCTCATGCATCTCTTCACCTATCTCCTTATATCTCTTCCATAGCCTCTTTTTCGCATGCAATTCCTGTTTAATATTTTTGTCATCCACTTTACTCCAAATTGCGTCCTCTTCTTCACTCGTGGTATACAACTTACCATTGCTGATAACAAATATTCTTTCACAATTTCCCACGCACTGGTGATATCCCGGCCTTCCAATTCCTCCCTCCATGAAACTTCCCGAAGTTGACGTCTAAGACTATTATAATCACCTGCCTTATAATTCCACATAAGTTCCCGTCTCTTTGATACTCCTGCATGTCTATTCATTTTCCAAGTCAACACCATATGGTCACTCTCTCCAACTGGTGGGAGAGACGTCAACTCAGTTATTATCAACTCTTCTGATGCTATAACCAAATCCAAAATTTTTGAACCTCTTGTTCCCTCTGTTACATGTTGCCTAAGACATTTGTCCCTCAAGAATTCTAGAAATTCCATTCCCCTATTGCTACATGCATCTTCCTCTCTCCAATTTATACTACTGAAGTTAAAATCTCCCATAACAATCATTCTTCTTGCACTTGCCAAACTTAGCTCTCTAAACATCTCCTGGTCCCCATCCTCTGTGCTCCTGGGTCTGTAGCAACACCCCACTAAATATCCTGTCTTGCCTACCTCTACCTCACACCATACGCTCTCAAAATCATTTGTCTCACTTCCTTCCAAATTCTCCACTCTTAGAGGACATAGGTCATCACTTATCATAAGCAGTACCCCACCACCACGCTTTCCCCTCCTATCCTGACGAAAAATGCTATACCCAGCGACTTCTATTCCTGTTGTTATATCCCCTTGTGTCAACCACGTCTCAGTGATCGCAATAATTTTTGGCCAGGCTGATGCTATCTGCGCCACCAATTCCTCTCCCTTATTCCGGATACTCCTGGCATTAGTATACAGCATATAAATGCCATTGTTTCTATACCCAGCATTATCTCTTCTGGACTCCACTGGGCTCAGTGTTACCTGACATTGTCTCCCTTCTCCCAAGTATCCATTCCCACAAGAGGCCACCCCTGCTATCATCCTCCCTGGGACACACTGACTCGTTCAGAACAGCAATCTCTCCAGATGCCTACGTCCTTCCTCATTCAAATGTAAACGGTCTCTCGCATACAACTCCTCTCTTTCCTCAAACACACTCCAGGCATCCACATATACCAGTCCTCTCTTGTCACACATTCTCACTATTATGCCATTCAATATCACCGCTCTTCTGCTCAGCTCATCATTATCATACCTAGGCAACACGCACACTATTTTTCCTCTCTCTGTCTTCTTCCGTACAGTCTCAAGCAAAAATCTCATATCTCTCGCTGCCCGACTTACATTACCACTCAAGTCATTCGTTCCTACCATCACAATCATCTCATCCACCCTTTCACCTCTCTTAATTGCCATAGCCACCCTTTCTATTGTTCCTCCTGGCAAACACTCCTCGCGCATCCTATCTTGAACACCACGGATCATTGAGTCGCCATACATTATACCTCTTACCATTCCCTCGCTCCTATTGTTTCCATTCTCTCCTCTTCTTTCATTCCCATACCTCTCTCTCTTCTACTGTTTCCATTCTCTCCTCTTCTAGCATTCCCATACCTCTCTCATTCCATCTCTCCTACCGTTTCCATTCTCTCCTCTTCTAGCACTTCCATATCTCTCTCTCATTCCGTCTCTCCTACTGTTTCCATCCTCTCGTCTGCTAGCATTCCCATACCTCTCTCTCATTCCCTCTCTTCTACTGTTTCCATTCTCTCCTCTTCTAGCACCCCCATACCTCTCACTCATACTCCCTAAATTCTCTCTCTCTCCTACTCTGATTCGCCTTGCATTTATCTCTTCCATTCTCCTAATCTTATCTTTCATACTTCTGCTCTCATTCACAAGACATTCCACCTCCTCTTTCAACTCATCTATCTCCCTCTGCAGGTCAGTCACTCTTAATCTAAATTCACTCTCCCAAACAAAACCATCTCCTAAACTTCCACAGTCACTCACACCTTCCACACTATCAACTATTATTTTCTCATTCTCTGCTATCATACTACTTGTCTTCCTACATTCATTCCCCGTTCCTGGAGCAACAAAGTCGGATATCGATATATCTAATGTATTTATTTCCTCCAACTGCCTGCATTTTGCGCACATACGCTCTCCACTCTCTTTCACAAGCCACATATGTAATTCACGAGACGCATACATGCCGCAAGTACTGCATGCCACAAAGTCCCTTATGATATTGCTAATAATTGAGTTCTTAAATGGCGGAGGACTTGGCGTTACGCCACTTGCGACTGCTGCTGAATCCACCATCATTCCTTACTGCCGAGTAGCGTAATCTTTAATAATTATTCAATTAATAAATAAGAGGAAAAAAAGTACAAACATCAGAACATTTAAGTACTAAATATAATTAAATAAAATGAAATATAACTAAATACAGTAACTTAGCTTCGTTTTGTCTTCCACCGTTACGCGTTCGATTCCGACGGTACCAAAATATATTATATCGCGACAGCAACTAACTTCCAAAAAACAACCACTGAAGTACACTCGTATTCAGAGAAACAATTTAGCACTCAAAAACGTAGAAAAACGTGGAAAAAAGCGGACTATTCACATATTAAAAATCACTTTCTTCTGCACAGCTCAAATTCACCGCCACGTGCTACGGCGACGCTAGCGCCACTCTTGTGGACATAATTCCCTTCTTGACTTTCTATCTCTGCACAACAAAAAAAAAAAGAACATCGTACCCTTCCATTTCTTTTCCCGTTAGAATATCAACTTCATTCAACCATGTTTCACTTATTCCAATGATTTTGGGCTGAATAAACTCAATCAGTGAAACCATTTCATCTCCCTTATTTCTGGTACTTCTGGCATTTGTAAATAAACACAGCAGTTCACTTTTAGGTCTATAACCAGTCCTACCCAAGGCACTTGTTGGTTGTGAATTCCTCACCACAAAAAGAGAAACTTAAATAATCAAAGAGAAAACCTGGCTGGACTTCTTTCAAAACTTATGGCAAGATAGTAATGAATGTAAAACTAATCCTTTCTTTTAGTGTTGCATGGTGATCAGCATTCATTTTAGAAATTATGGACTTTACAACTGTGTTATAAATAACTATTTTAATTTCCCAACGTTTCGACCTTCATATTAAGGTCATCATCTGGAGTATATACAAATATACAAGGACAAGCTGAGTTACATTTCACACAGTATGTTAAAGAAACAATGATTTGATCACCGGTTATTCTACTGGCATGACCTCTAGTGAGGAAAAAAAAACCAGATAAAATTAAAAATTAATTATTTAGAAATTACATCTGAGCTAAATTCTATTTAGGATGACATAAGAGAAACATTCTTTCATATAGATAGTTTTCTTACAGTAACAATGATGTCCTATTTTTAACATGACAATTGTTATATTAGATTTAAGATTCTGGATTATCTACAGTCCTGTTTATAGTTAACTCTTAGGAAGAAAGGTTCTGTGGGTAGAATATGTGCCTTCCATATGCTTGGGATTTTTAGACCATCATTATTGTTCGGATTGGGGTGGTTGATAAGAATCTCACAGGCTTCCTTAAATTTACGTCCATACCATGTTTTGGTGTGATGTAAACAACTGGTGCTTTTTCAGTCAATTCTATGTAAAGTGTTCAGGCATGATCAGGAAGGCCAGCTTCACCATAGTTATTATATTTAATGTGTCATTTATGTTCCTTTTGTCTGACAGGAATTGTGCGTCCTGTTTCACCTATATATGGATTACAGGTGCAATAAATGCAGTATACCCCAAGGTTGGGAAAACAGAAGGAGTGGGTCTTTGAATGAGTTGAGTAAGCTTTTTAATTTTGCAGGAGGTTTAAAGGTGGCTTTGAGGTTGTATTTCTGTAGTATTCTGTTTATTTTATCTGGTGTCCCTTTAATGTAAGGAATGGTTATAGTTTTATTGGAGTCTGGTTTATCTTTGTTTTTTGTTGAGGTCTTGTAGAGAATTCTGTTAATAGTGTTTTGGCTGTAACCATTTTTTAGAAAGGTATTGCTGATAATTTTAAATTCGTCTTTTGGCACTTGTTCATTGGAGTAGATCTTCAAAGCATTGTTTTTTAGAGTATTAACGACACCTAGTTTTTGTGTTGGGTGGTAGTAGCAGTTTGTGTGTATATATATTGGCCAGTATGTGTCGGTTTCCGGTAAACAGTGAAGGAAAGACTGCCAGAAGAAAGACGTGTGACAAATGTATCTAGAAATGGAAGTGTATTCTGTTTTTCAATCTCAATTGTGAACTGTATGCATTTGTGTTGTTTGTTTAGGTGGCTATAGCCTAGTGTCTGACAGCCATGGGGCCAGATCGCTAAAACATCATCAACGTATCTAAGGCAGACTTTGGGTTTTAAAGGAGAGAATCTAGAGCATGTTGCTCAAAATATTCCATATAAAAGTTAGCAATGAGGGGGGGGGATAATGGCAAGCCCATCGCTGTGCCTTTGTTTTTGTAGGTAGAAAGCATTTTGCCATACAAAATAACCAGAACGTAATACATGTGCAAAGAGTGCTGTGATATCTGGAGGGAATTTATTCTGTCATTGATCGGGACATTCGTAAAGAGGGCAGAGATGTCAACTAATAAATTATCTTTTTCTAATGTAATGTCTTTGATTATGTTTATGAAGTGTTGTGTGTTTCTGATATGGGAGGGGGAATGACCTACCAACTCCATGAGTGTTGCCGCTAATTTCTTGGCTAGGTAATAATTTGGGCTGGCTATAACTTAGACTATCGGCTGGAGTAGTGTGTTTTGTTTGTGTATCTTTGGTAGACTGTAAATTCTCAGGGAATGAGCAGAGTGCGGAAATAATTTTTTTACTGCATCTTCTGGCCATGTAGTAATTGATTTCAGTAGTCTCTCTCTCTGTTTTCTCTTTTATTCTATTGGTTGGATCGTAGTTAAAGTTGGTATGTACTATTGTCCGAGACTAGCAGATTCATTTTTTCTAAATATGTGGTTCAGCTTAGAATAATGGTGGCACTTCCTTCATCAGCTCTAGTTATTATGATGTTCAGATTTGATTTTAATGATTTCACTGCTGTTAATTCGTGTTTTGGCTGGAAGAGAACCAGTTGTTTACATCATACCAAAACATGGTATGAACGTATATTTAAGGAAGCCTGTGAGATTCTTATCAACCACCCCAATCTGAATAATAATGATGGTCTAAAAATCCCAAGCATATGGAAGGCACATATTCTACCCACGGAACCTTTCTCCCTAAGAGTTAACTATAAACAGGACTGTAGATAATCCAGAATCTTAAATCTAATATAACAATTGTCATGTTAAAAATAGGACATCATTGTTACTGTAAGAAAACTATCTATATGAAAGAATGTTTCTCCCATGTTATCTTAAATAGAATTTAGCTTTGATGCAGTTTCTAAATATTTAATTAATTTTTAATTTAATCTGTTGGTTTGTTTGTTTTTTCTCACTAGAGAAAAATTAAAATAGTTATTTATAACACAGTTGTAATGTCCATAATTTCTGAAATGAATGTAAAACTAAAGTATGCCATCTCAGTCACAACCAGATCCTCTGATGCTATTGTCGTGACGTGTTCTCTTGACGTTCGAATCCGCCATCTTGCTAAAAGTCACTTTCATAAAATAAAGGAAAACTAATTGCAAATTAATCACTGATCTAAGGGTAGAGAAATTTCTATTATACTGCGCCACTCTATCCTTAGATAAGTCTATATGAATTAGTAGGATCAATTCAAAATTAGTTAGTAGTCTTTTCATTCATTCAGGCCGAAGTATTTATTTTCTTTCTGGGATTCCCGCTAGATTCGAGTTTTTGTGAACGGTGCAGTAAAAAGAAATTCAGGCAAACACAATATTTAAAAAAAACAAACAAAATATTTAATATATGGTTATTTGACAAATACATAAATTCCACTTCTAAATATGACAAACCAGTCAAGTTAGCACATCAAGTCAAGTCATTCATATTAATCCAATCTTTCAAACTTTCTCAAACAAATTCACAGTTTCAGAATCACAAAGTTTCTTTACTCAAATTATTACAATAGAATTTCTTATTTATTCAGTTTCCATGTATCTCTCAGCTACACTCTACGATTAACTCATAACAGGCACTAACCACAGTAGATATCACTTCAATGTCTATATTTTCAACTCTCAGCCTCGATGGTAAGCTACAGTTAATGTTAGAAACAGCGCAACGGAACTAATACTTAAATCTGCATACACTGAAATAAACTAATATGACTGTCCTTACCAGAAATAATCTTCAGTACTTCCAATATTTTGTGAGCACACTTTCAAATTGTATTTATCACACTTGCGAAACACTAAATAACTAAAACATTACTAATCGCGCTTCAAAAATCCAGATAACTATAAGGTACATTAATTATTCTTATTTATCATTCATCAACTAGTTTAACTCCGTACAATTCCCTTTTTTCGTAGTATAGAAATAAGTCGTAATTGTAGACTGACTGGATTTATTCAGTATTCTTCTTTGAATGTCCAGTTCTCTAATTATCCGATTACGGCAATAATTTCTTTTTATTACTACGGCTGGTTTTGCTTTCAGCCAACTATAAGATTCACTTATATAAAAAAATATCTACTCAACTCTTATCCTTAGGAATCTTTTAATTACTTCTACTTCTTTAGTTTACTTCCTTGCTACCTTATAGTTCCAAAGTTCCGTTCCGACTCCCTCTTACTACTACGTATCTATTTTCTCTTTTCCTCTACAAACGCTCCCTTCACACGCGCTCGTTTATTTCCACGCGTCTCTATGACAACCGATAAACGTAAACATTCTCGCGAATGTTACATTAGGCTATACAACTACATTCAGTTATTACATAACGTTAAACTTTCATAAAAAGAATAAATAGAATATTTGCATTTCAATAAATGCGTAGTTAAATTACAAATATAAGCTTCTATAATATTGACATAACAATAATTAAAACAGTTTAATAATATTTAATACAGAATCTATTTACCATTAACACATTTCTTTGATTAAGCAATTAAATATTTGACATAATTAAGGTAGTTATATGATATCAATTATAATTTATGTTATTTACATTAAATAATATTTACAAATATAGTTCTTGTGACGGAAAATCATGTTGGATTCCGAATCAAATAACATTTATTCTATTTTCTACATAATTAGAATCCAACACTATGACCAAATCCAGAACTCTTGATCCTTGTTTTCCCTCCAGTACTTGCTGTCCAAGATAGTTGTCTCTCAAGAAATCTAAAAATTCTGTTCCCTTACTACTGCATGCTATCTCCTCTGCCCAGTTTATATCACTATAGTTGAAGTCTCCCATAATGACTGCTCACTTTGCACTTGAGAAACTAATTTGCCTAAACAATTCCTGCTCATCATCATCTATATTCCCTGGTCTGTAGCAACATCCCACTAAATATCTTGTCCGATAAACATCCATCTCACACCATATACTCTCAAAGTCATTAGTGTTGCATCGCTTGGCTTGGTTTTTATACATGCATATTGTTTGCTGGTTTGTCTTTGATTATTTATATGTTGCTGGAACCTTTGACCATGTGTATTGCTGTAGCCCTTGCTACAGCACAGTATGAACTTTGCTGTTCTTGCACCAATAAACCAACCAACCATTAGTGTTATTTCCACTAAGATTCTCTACTCTGAGGGCACACAATTTTTTATCATGAATAACACTCCACCATCATGTTTACCTTCCCTATCTCCTAACCTTCGAAGAGACTGAGTCAATCAATGCCACGAACTCATTCCCTTTATTCCTATGCTCCTAGAACTTGTATACAGTAAAGCCAGTGTATTGCCATCCTTTTTATAGCCATTATTACTCCCTTCATACTCCACCTGGGTCTGTAATATAGTGTACACTCCACCTCATTTCTCAAGCCACTATCCCCACTTGAGGCAATCCCTGCAACATTAGACCTGTGCAATTCTAGTTTCCCCTGTCCTGACATACTTTCACAGAAAGTCTCTCCAAATGTCTGCGTCCTTCTATATTCACATGCTATCTGTCTCTGGCATACAGCTCCTTTCTATCCTTAAGTGTCCACGCATCCACATATTCCAGACCCCCTTTATCTGCATATTCTTGCTATCATCTCATTCATCACCATCATCACTGCTCTTCTCCTACACTCTGAATTATCATACCAGGGCAGCATCACTATCTTTCCTAGGACACATTTCTGCTGCACTACGTCTAATATCAATCTCAGACCTCATGCTACGTAATTCACGCTACCTCTTAGGTCATTCAGTCCAACTATTACTATCATCTCCTCCACACTTTCACTTTCTCCTCCTCTTTTTCCTCTTCACTGCCATTGCCACACTCTATCATTCCACCAGGCAAGCACTCCTCTGGCACTCTATTCTGCACACCCCGAATAATCGAATAGATTCTATTCCTCTATCACTGGCAACCCTGACTCTTACAGCTTACAATCTCCCTCTTCTTTCTCTCTCACTTGCTTCTACATTCTTTTTTTTTTCCTGCAATTTCCTCCCTTCCACTGTGTCTCCCAGTTTCTTGCCTTCCTCTCTGATGCTGTTCTCTTACACTTACTCTTGTTTCTCTCACACACGAGCCTACTTCTCTATCCTCCCAAGATATTCATTCACCCTCCTCAACTCTGTCTTCTTCCTTCCATCTCCTTTCTCAGCAGTTCTATTTCTTTCTCCAAAATCCACTGGAGAAGATGAAATAAATATAGAACTAACTAAGCATGCAGGCATCCTATTCATCAAACAACTTTTAAAATTATTTAACAATTATTTTTACGGCTATTTTTTTGTCTGTCTTCGTTTAGGAGTGGCTTTCCAATGCCCCAGTTTCCCATATAATCCTTCCCCTTCCCCAAAAAGCGCCGTTAAATATAATAATGTATATATATGTATATATATTATTAAAAAAAAACTCGGGTTTTCTAATTTATCAAACACCCCCCCCTCTGCATTTCTGAACTCCCCCCCCCTTTTTTTTTTTACAGCTAACAGCAGAAGTATGGAGAAAGAAGACATCCTAACTTCCAAACAAGGTATGCGCAAAATTTCTTCCTCTATTAATCTGCATATACTTACCTTTAAAATACACTTATAATACCCTAAGAATTCTTGAGTAAAGAGCCAATGTATTTAAAATAAGGGACACTCCTAAACGAAGACAGGCAAAAAAATAGCTATAAAAATAATAAGTTTTTAAGAGGAGTAACATGGGATTTTCCCAGAAATAATACCTTTATTTAACAATATCTGGCAGCAAGGGAAAATCCCAGAAAGTTGAAAGAAAGTAATTAGCACTCTGTCGTGACGTTCTCTTTTTCCAATGTTCGAATCCGCCATCTTGTTATAAGTTACTTTCATAAAAAGAAAACAACTAATTATGAATTGATCACCAATCCAAGGTAGAGAAATTTCTATTATACTGCGCCACTCTATCCTTACATTAGTCTATATAAAATAGTAGGATAAATTCACAGATAGTTAGTTAGCAGTCTCCTCATTCATTCTGGCCGAAGTATTTGTTTTCCACTTAGGATTCCCGCAAGATTCGAATTTTTATGAACGGTGCAATAAAAAGGAATTCAGGCAAACACAATAATTAGATTGACAAAATAAAACATTTAATATAAGCTATATAATACATACATAAATTCCACTTCTAATTTCAAACAATAGGATCAAGTTAAATATTAGGTCAAGTCAAACACATTAGTTCAATCTTCCAAACCATCACATACACTTTCTCAGTTTCTGAGTCACAAAGTTCCTACACTTAATTAAATACAATAGAACTTCCTATCTGAATGGTTTCCACACAGTTCTCAGCTATGCTATACGCTTAAAGAACACCGTAGGCACTAATTGCTGTAAATAACTCTCATCAATTCTTATTTTCAATTTTCATTCGCAAAGAATTTCCACAGTTAAAGTTAGGTTAAACATAGCGTGACTAACATTCAATTCTTCATACATTGAAAATAATCAATATGTCAGTGCTTACCAGAAACAGTTCCTAGTACATCAATTATGTTGCGAATAACTTTCAAAATATATTTCTTACACTTAAGAACACATTTATAAGACTTCTCCGCAGTTATAACTAAAACACTATTAATCACGCTTCACAACTATAGATATCAACTGTAAGGTACTTTAATTATCCTTGTTACCACTCATTAAATAATTGAACACTGTGCAGTTCTAACTATAAGATCCACTTCGTCTTTACTTGCTTATAATTATTATCCTTTTTAACTTCTGCCCTTGAGAACTGTTCATTTACTTCCGTTCAATTTTCATTCGCAAAGAATTTCCACAGTTAAAGTTAGGTTAAACATAGCGTGACTAACATTCAATTCTTCATACATTGAAAATAATCAATATGTCAGTGCTTACCAGAAACAGTTCCTAGTACATCAATTATGTTGCGAATAACTTTCAAAATATATTTGTTACACTTAAGAATACATTTATAAGACTTCTCCGCAGTTATAACTAAAACACTATTAATCACGCTTCACAACTATAGATATCAACTGTAAGGTACTTTAATTATCCTTGTTACCACTCATTAAATAATTGAACACTGTGAAGTTCTCCTTAGGGCGATTTAGAATTAAGTCGCAATTCTAGATTAACTGGATTTAATCAGAATTCTTTACTGAACGTCCAGCTCTTCCATATTATCTGATTGCGGCATTAAATTCCTTTTATTATTACCGCTGACTTCACCTTCAGCTAACTATAAGATCCACTTCGTCTTTACTTGCTTATAATTATTATCCTTTTTAACTTCTGCCCTTGAGAACTGTTCATTTACTTCCACCTCTCTGGTTTATACCCTTGCTTCCGTTCCAACTCTCTTTTTAACTCTATATTTTTTTATTTATACTTCTCCTAGCTCACGCTCTGTTCCACTCGCACTCGCTTACTTCATGAGTTTCCATGACAACAAAACAAAATATAATAAAATTGAGCTATTGCATAACTTCTATAAACAGAAATAAATAGAGAATATTTACATTTCAATTAATACGCAGTTAAAATTATCAAGTACAAATTCTATAATATTAACATAGTAATAAATAAAATAACTTAATAATATTTAATACAGTATTTTCATTATTATTACATATATCTTTGATTAATTAATTAAATATTAGACAAAATTAAGGTAGTTATATGAATATTAAATTGTAAAATAAGTGATTTATATTAAATAATATTTACAAGTTTTGCCTATGTGATGGAAGATCATGTTGGATTCTGAAACAAACAATAATTACTCAAATCTCTATATATTCAGAATCCAACAACTCCAATATATAAAAGAGGCAACAAGTGCAACTGCAAACACTAAAAAGAAATAAGTCTCCTAAATACTGGTTATAAGTTATATACATGAAAATTAACTTCAAAACTTAAATCACATGTAGAAGATAAACTTTATGAAGAAAAATGGCTGTTGAAAAGGACGATCGTGCATTGACACAGCTTTTACATTAAAAATCTTAATGGAAAAGCATTGTGAATTCAACATAGAAACACACAGCATTTGTAGCTTACCTTTGACAGAATTTTAAGGAACAAACTTTGAACCATATTCAAGAATCTAAACATTCCAAATCAACTGCTTGCTGCAATAGCTAACATGTATCAAAATAACCAAATAGCTGTAATCAATGAAAAAATTACAGAATGGAATCAATAAACATAAGAATCCATCAAGGATGCACAATGTAACCATACTTATGATATTTGTGTAGTATGAGTGTAGATATTTGTATAGATGAAATAGTAAAGAAATGGAGGAAAAATATAAAACCAGCATTTAAACTGGATTGTGGAACTATATTTAAATACCTTTTCATTTGCAGATGACCAAATAATCATAACAAAAAGTGAAGATGAACTCTAGAGATCAATATACTCCTTCAGAACACATGCAATTTATAGACAAAAAATACTAGCTGTGGTGGTGGTAGTAGTCGCCAGTAGATGGCACTGATGTTGATGATTGGTGGTAGAGGTTCGGTGTAGTGGTGGAGACGAAGAGTTGTACAATAGGTGTCCTCCCGCGATGAGTCTTTGGACTCCTAGGACGTGTCATGAATAATAATAATAATATACTCCTTAAACATAATTGCTAAAAATTTCAACAGACAAAACAAAAATCATGACTTTTAAAGGACCATCTCCAGTCAGAAGCAAAATCATGACAGAATAAAATTTTAGAACAAAGAAGTTGATATTGATATCAAAATTTCAAACTTCCTAAAAAATAACAGAAATGATCAATAATATTTTCAAACCTAACCAAATTCAAAAGCATACAAGAATAAGAGTTTATAAAGTTTTGGCAAGACCTCTGCTGTATGGAAGTGAATTATGGACCTGCAGAAGAAAAAAAAAACAGAAACTGGAGAAATGAAATTCCTGCAAAAGGCAGCAGGCTATACTCCACTTTGATAAAAGAAGCAGCAGCACAGAAATACATAAAGAATTAAAAATTGACTCAGTATTGGACAAAATATATGAATATTGAAAGAAGAGGATTGAACATACTGAAGAATGGACAGTTCAAAACTACCCAAAAAAATACTCTGATACCACCCAGTTGGATGCGACAACTAAGGAAGAGATGGAATGAGACCAGAACAGGCTATTGGGCCTAAATCCCTGAAAGGTTGATGACGATGGCTGTTTAAATGTGCTAAAAATATATCTGTCTAAACAATGAGACCAAATGGCAACCACATTATCTACATAATTATTATTATTATTATTATTATTACGGGTATCTCCATGGAGTCAGTAGACTCATCGCGGGAGACCCAAACTAGCAAAACAATATCTGTCATATCTCTTCTTGAATTCATTTACAGATGAAGAGCCCACAACAAAGTCAGGCAATGAATTCCACTCATTCACCACCCTCCAGGCAAAAAACCTTGTTCTGACACCTTTGTTAACCACACTCTTCTTTAATTTCCAGAGATGACCTCTTGTTCTTCCATCACTATCACACAGCTGAAACATTTCCCCTGCATCAATCCTATAAAAACCTTTTAGTAATTTGAATGTTTCTATCATATCCCCTCTTCTTCGCCTATCAACCAATCTCTGCAATCCACAAGCTCTCAATCTATCAATGTAGGGAGCATTTTTTATATCACTCACCAACTTGGTCACTCTTCTCTGAACCCTCTCCACAGCCTCCTCATCTCCAAGGAATCCAGGTGACCAGACCTGAGCACAGTAATCCAAATGTGGAAGTATCAATGCTTTATAAAGGGGAATAATAACCTCTTTATCTCTGGATGTCAGTGTGTTCCTCAACAACCAAGTAATCCTATGTGCAATCTTGGACACCTTAGCAATGTGTCCTCTGAACTTCATCTCCTTATCTACCAATACCCCTAAGTCCCTAGCCTCATCAATCTCTTGGAGTACCTTTCCATCTATGTAGTACACAGCTGGTAATCTTTTAATCCCAAAATGCAAGACTTTACACTTTTCCACATTGAACTGACATCCATTTTCTTTTGCCCATTTTACCAGCTTATTTAAATCCTCCTGCAAACTTTCAACATCAGCTTGATTTTTTATTGCACTACACAACTTTGCATCATCAGCAAACAACTGAATATCTCCCTTTAAGCCGTTTCCTATATCATTTATATACAAATTAAACAACATTGGCCCAAGCACAGAGCCCTGAGGCACACCACTGGTCACCTGCCTCATTCTGGACTCGGCTCCTCCATACACCACCTTATGGTATCTCTCCCTGAGCCATTCTCCTATCCATATCACCAATTTAATATCCATTCCCATCTGCTCCAATTTGCATAACAGTGTTCTATGGGGTATCCTGTCAAAAGCCTTAGCAAAATCCAGAAGTACCACTGTGTAGCCAGTTCCTTTGTCCAACTCTGATGTTATTCTATTATGGATAGTTAATAGATTGCTAAGGCAGGATCTACCTTTAACAAAACCATGTTGGCCTCTATAGAGTATCATATCCTGATCCACCCATTCTTGAATTTTGTCTTTAACCAACTTTTCCAATACTTTTACCACTACTCCTGAGATGGTGATTGGTCTGTAATTCAATACTGCAGTTTTAGAGCCACCCTTATGCAAAGGAACCACTTTGCCTAACTTCCACTCCCTAGGGACCATACCAGAGTTCAAACTTAAATTAAATATCCAGGTAAGAGGGGTTGACAATTCATTTGCACATTCACGCAACACCCGAGCTGATATTCCATCTAAGCCTACCGCAGTGTTTGCATTTAAGTTTCGCAATATATTTAATACCTCTGATTCTTTAGCTTCAATTCTCACATTAGGTATTGCTATAGGTATAGAGATATCCTCACTTGGGTGATAGACTTTTGAGAAGTGATCACTCAGTAACTCGACTATTACATCTGATTTTGTCACCTCAATACCATCAGCACCCACTAAGGTTATCCTTCCGAAGTCATTCTTCCTCTTACTTGCCACATAGCGGAAGAACTCTTTGGGATTACCCTTGATCTCTTTGGCTAAGGTCTTCTCATAATCTGATTTAGCTTTTCTTACTATGCTGGTAACCTTCCTAGCTTGAGCCTTGTACTGCTCATGGGTGTCCTGATCGCCCTTCTCCTTGTAAATTCTCCATAACATTTTCTTTTTTTGTAGTTCAAGCTTGATACTACTGCTCATCCATCTAATGCCTGCCTTGTTTGACCTCCTGACCATGGGGACACAATCTGATATTGCTTTCCTCAGATACCCGCTGATTTTATCCCAAGCACTGCTAACATCTTTCCCTTGCAATATGTTCTGCCATGGGATGGATGTAGCCAGACTTATGGTTTTTGTGTAGCAGTTTGAGTGAAAGGCTTTCTAGAAGTTGCATACAGAAATCCAATGCAGTCCCATCTAGTGGTTATATATTTTTGTTTTCCATGAAAAATAACATGAGTGTATGGTGAATTTGAATGATTCAAATGTCGGGGAAAAGTGGGCTTAGTGAGGTCAAGGGTTTCTGTGAGTGGTACACTGGTAAATAGTGCCTGTCAGGGGAAGTGATTTTGCTGTCTGGCAACTTTGAAGGTAAGACTGTTTATGCCATCAACTATAGAATATAAATCACTAATTCCAATATTATTTATGAATTTTTGGAACTCTATATATCAGGTGATTTAACATAATATGGTTTTAATTTTTGTAAATTTCTTTGCATGAGATGTTTTTTAAATAATTTATATACATTTTTCTTTGAGATATAGTAGAATCCTAATGCATAACCTGGTAAATACAGGAGTCTTTTAGAAGACTGTTCATTTTTCCATCCTATTCAAATCGATTCATTACAACAATTGAATTACCCTTATCTTCTTTGATTATAACATTCTTTTTTTCTTTTCTTTTGGTAGAATGTCACCCTAGGAAAGTTTTATCAGAATACTGGCCACATCTATATTGAACAATGCTCATTATTTCTTGAATAGGTATTTGTTTAAGAGAGCTCGCACAATTATGACCTTGACTGGGGGGTATTAACTGCATCTTGGGGCATTAACTACACCTGTGGTTGAGATATTCTTGCTTTTGAAGGGCTTCAAATTTTTTCATGTGATGGTGCTTGAATTTTTCAAAGTCTTTAGTTGCTGCAATCTTGGAGATAATATAGAAGATCGACCACAGTTCTTGATTTAATATTCCAAACAGTTCTTCTTAAATTGGAGTGGTGATAGCTATGTAGATTATGAAAAGCTCTACATGGGTGCTGCCAATTTAGTGTTTAGCTTAGCAGAATGAAACTTTCATTTCAATTTCAAGCAGTTGGGTATGGTATTAATGTCCCAGCATATGAAGAAAAGTCTCATTGACTATGTTATTGTTGATAGTGATGTTTTCTCCCTGGTGCAGGACACCAGAGTGTACAGAGGATTTGAAATTGGAAGTGATCACTATTTAGTCTTGAGCAGGATAAAATTGAATTTCATATTGAAAAGAATAACATGTAAGAAAGTTTTAAAGCGAATAAAAGTTGAGCAGCTCTCAGATGTGAACTGTAGACTAAAATACAGAAAGATTATTGAAAAGAAAATGAAAGAGTTTGAGAACAGGAATCACCCCTTGGAGATTCAGTGGCAAACTCTGAAGAAAACATTGACTGATTCTGCCAGAGAGGCATGTGGTGAGGTTGTGTGCAAGGATAAAAAAATCAGAACTCCCTGGTGGACACAGGAAGTTAAAGAGGCAGTGAAGGAAAAGAAGAAAACATAGCAAAAGTTCCTGGCAAATAAGTCAGCTTTTACTCTTACAGAATACAGAAACAAATGTAAAAAAGCTAAACAGTGTGTAAAACTAGCTAAACAAAAGTCATGGGAGGACTTTGGCAAGAATATAGAAAATAAATATCAAGAAGGTGGCAAAATATTCTGGAGGTTGTTGAAGAAGCTTAGGAATGGAGGAAAGAGTGCTGTAAAAGGAGTTAGAGATGATAAAGGTGACATTAAAACAGGAGAAAAAGATATCCTTGAAGTATGGAGTATTTACTTTGAAAAACTGCTAAATGAAACAAGCAGTGATGACAGCACAGTGATAAAAAACACTTACCAGGCATGCAGTCAGGAATACATATCCATACTTGAAGTAGAAAAAGCCATCAAAGGCTTGAAATGTGGAAAGGCAGCAGGTGTAGATGATATTCGACCAGAAATGCTGAAGTATGGTGGTATAAAAGTCTTACAGTGGCTGCACTGCATAGTTCAGAAAGCCTGGACAGAGGGACGAATTCCCGATGATTGGAGTAGAGCTCTCATAGTACCCATATATAAAAAGGGAAATAAAACTGAATGTGAGAACTACAGAGGTATTTCCCTACTGAGTGTTCCTGGCAAGATCTATGCAAGTATACTTGAGAAACAGTTGAGAAGAATTGTGGAAGAAAAGCTTGGTGAAGAACAAGCTGGATTCAGGCCAAATAGAGGCTGTCAGGATCAGATCTTCACTTTACGACAAATAGTCGAGAAAGCATGGGAATATAACAAAGATCTGTATTTAAGTTTTGTCGATTTGGAAAAGGCATATGACAAGGTGCCAAGAGAGAAGCTATTCAATATACTGCAGTTATATGGTGTCAATGGGGCATTATATCAAGCAACACTTAGTCTTTATTTGAGTTGTAAGTCAGCAGTTAGAATTGAAGGAAGTACAGGAAGATGGTTTAATGTTAAATCTGGCGTGAGACAAGGATGTACATTATCCCCTCTGTTATTCATTATCTATATGGATCACATTATGAAGGAATGTGGTATTAAACCTGATATCAGAATTGGAGATGTTAATGTCAGTTCTTCGCTTTATGCGGATGATGTTATACTTCTAAATAAATCCGCTACAAGTCTGCAAGATTCTCTGACTAAATTGAATAGCTGTTGTAATAGATTTGATGTGAAGGTCAGCAATAAAAAGATAAAGACAATGAAAATAGGCAGAATCATTGCAAATGTCAACTGCGTTGTGAATGGAGAACCTGTGGAACAAGTAAAACATTTCAGCTACTTAGGCACGATTTTTACTGAAGATGGTAAATTAAATATAGAAATAGACAACAGAATCAGCAAAGCTGGTATGGTGGGAAGTCAATTGAATAAATTCATATGGAATAAGAGAGAAATTAGTCGCAACACTAAATTAGCTGTATACAAGACAGTGTTCAAACCAGTTTTAACTTATGGATCTGAGAGCTGGGTCAGAAGTAAAACACTTGACCAAAGACTAGAGACCGCAGATATGAGAGTCCTGAGAAAGATTAGAGGCGTGAACAGATGGCATCAATGGCAATATCATATTAAAAATGAGGATATTAGGAAAGAACTTGACACTGTCAGCATCCAGGAATGGATGCTATGTTAGCAGAGCTAATCTCAGGTGGTATGGTCACTTAAATAGAATGGGAGACAAAAGATTAGCAAAACAAGTGTTCTCTGCCAGGTTGACAGGAAAATGACCCAGAGGAAGACTAAGATATAGGTGGATTGATACGGTACAAAGTGTCTTAGACGATAGAAATATAAGATCTAATGATGTTGGAGTCTTGACAAGTAACAGACTGATTTGGAGGAAAATTGTAGATAGGAAGTTAGTAATGATGTAATTTTTTCATGTAGTACTGTCATATCTTGTACACTCCTTGAGGGTACATGGCAGGAATTTGATGATGATGCACATGAAGGCAAGCCAACTGAGCTGTCATGGCAATTTTAATTTCCACTTACCTGACTGACATGCTTTCATGTAATAATATCTCTAAAGAATTTGTATGTGTAATGATACACTTCTGTGTTGGTGGTTACCATAAGAGGGCTTCACAGTATATACAAGAACAGAGGAAGAAAGTAAATAATTTATTGAGTTATTAATATTTTTCAAGATTTCTCTTATGTTCTCATATGTAAAACTACTAACAATATATATCTTCTTTCACTACACGTTATTCTCGCTTCCTATGCAGGGTTCACATGTTACTTAGATGTGACTACTTGTTAGTACTACTCTAACAACAGGTCAGTTGTTAGCAGACTAACAACTGACCTGTTGTTAGTCTGCCACTGTTGGGGGGGGATATATTTTTGGCTGTAGAAGCGTATGTTCACGGGGCTGGTTTGCCTGCTTGCAGGATGAAAAACGCCAGATAAACTGGCAGAAAAAAACCCTGCTGCCTGCCCAAGACCGGCTAACTTGGCTATGCCCGAGGAAGATCCTCAAGTTCCTCACATCTTTGATGGGAATCGAACCTGGGACACTCCTTCTTTGCGAAGAGCAAAACAACTAGGCTAACACGCGGACACTACTAACAATATATATAAATATCATAAATCTGATCATCCTTAGAATACTGGTCTCACATGTGTGGTGTACGAAAACTTCCTTAAAATGGTCAATGCCATTCAGAAGGGATCACCTGAGTTAACAGATTATCCCTTTTACTAACATACTCTGCCAGCCACTTACTCCTACATGTTTTCTGTTTCTGTCTTTTTCTATAAGTATTTTCATGGTCACTACTCTGTTAAAATGCCTTCAATTTCCTTTAAAACTGAAAATATGAGCAGTTACTGGTCAACATCTACTAATACAAAGCTCAGCTTCAAATTTCTCTTTCTCTTTACTATACTGTTTTCTGAAATGATTAAAATTACCAAATGTTCAAGAAATAATATCAACACATTCCTTTTATCTTCTCAACATTTGCTTCATGTAGCAACAATGTGCTACAGGTTCTGGATTAATGAACAGATCAGTGCATTAGAAAGTTTGTCAGAAATCAGATATCAAAAAAGTTATTTTTTGATATCTGACAAACAGTTGATTATAAGAACACTGCATCCTAAAAGAGAAAATGAAGTGACATAGCAAACAGTTCTGTTCTAAATGGTCAAAGGGTGTTCAGCCATTTAAGGATGACAAATTGCGAAGAGTTAAAAGGTCACTTCTTTTTATTTATTTTTTTATTTGGCTCCCAACCATGAAAAGTTATAGTAAATGTATAGTACATTCATACTGTGGGTGAGCTAAGGGTTTTTTTCTTTTTATTAATTTTTTTATTTTATTGGATTATTTTATTCATTTTTTATCAAGTCTGGAAACCCTGCTCTAGAGACTAAACATGGAACTTTTTCAAGCCACTTCAGGCCTCTAAAGCAGGAAAGTATTCTAACTGGGCAATGAAGTTCATCTCCCACTTAAAGACAATCACAAATATCCATGCCCATGGCAAGATTTGAACCCACAGGCTGGATCAAATATGCCAACCACTTGGCCAACCAGGCCAGCAAATCTAATGGCATTTCTATTAAAGGCATATTTGAACACTGCATGTAAGCAAATGAACAAAATTAAAAGTTAAATTTTTCTAACTAAAAATTTTATATGCTAAAATGCAGAAAAAACTTCTCATTCCTATGGTAAAACTGCGCTACAAGAGTTGATAGGTTTATTAATGGATAACTGTGTGTTATTCATTATTCTAACATTACATGTAGAAAAAACACAGATTAACATAGATCAACAAAAACCAATGGATGTTTCTTTGATTTTTTTATTTATTTATTTTTTATGTTGAGCCTATACACATGAGGGTGGTTGTTCAATCTATAGTACATTAGTACCGTGTATGGGTAGTGGGTTGGGAAAGGAGAAATTTGTTTACATTTGATTTGAATTACTTTAAATTGTATTCCTTGGGAAACACAGCAGGTGAGAGACTGTTCCACAGTGAAGCAGTTGCAGGGATGAAGGAAGAGGAAAAGAAACTTGTTCTGTTTGTTTTTAGGTGTACTGTGAAGGGATGTTGTGCAGCAGCTGCACGTGTTCCAATGAGCTTAGCACTGAGCAGAAGAATCATTGAAGTTATTTCAGATGAGCATTTCCCATGGAAATATTTGTAGAATATACATACTGCAGAGACCATATGTCTGTGTGAAAGTGAGGGGAGAGAGTTGGTAAGGGATAACTCATTGATAACTCTAATTGCTCTCCTCTGTATTGAGTCGAGCATTTTGAGAGAGCTTTCAGGGGCCCCACCCTAAAATAGCTGGGCAGATTTGCGATTTCTATATTGTTAATAAACATTATACAAATGTTTTTTTTTTATTATTTTTTTTAAATAACGAAACCTGTGGTGCAATCATAATTAAAAGAAACACGTATTAACCACAGTGAAAATTATTTAATTGTAAATATTTCATCCTAAGTATCTTAGGACATCATCAGTACAGTAGTTTAAAACAATAATAAGAATAACATACAGTTAGGGCACATGATTACAATAGAATCTCATTAAACATGCGTAACATGTTACAGAAAAAAAAAAAAAATTAATTATTTAACACAATTTTGTATGACAATTTCCTATACTTTAGGAATAGTAAGAACGTCGTTGCGGTTTAAGTTTGGTCTGTGTAGTAGGGCTTCAGAACTTTCTTTGTATAAACATTCAGGTTTATATAAAGATTTATGTAAAAGTTTAGACTTTTCCCAATGGATCCTATGGTTTGGATTTTCAATTCTGTGTTGAGAGAGGCCAGATTTCTGCGGTTTAAAAAGATGAATGTGGTCTTGGTGTTCCGAGATGCGTTTCTGAACAGACCTGAACAGACCTACCAGTCTGTACAAAGTAAGACAATTTGCATGAGCATAGAATTTCATAAACACCAGGCAACATCAAAGGTGAGAGTTTGTCCTTAGGAGAAGGTAACAAGTTGTAAATTTGGTTGATAGGTTTGTAAGTAGTGGCAAAATTGTATTTCTTCATAATTTAATTAAGGTATGGGAATCCTATGGACTTCTTCCTGTCTGGTTTGATGTGTGAAGAAGTGACTGATGATTTTTTTTTAGTTGTTTTCTGATTATATCCATTTAAGATGTCTGTATTTTTGATTACTTCTAATTCCTGGTTTAAAGATTCTTCAGAGGAGCAGAATTTGTGTGCTCTGGAAACTAGTGATTTAATAATGCCAGATTTCTGAGATGGATGATGAGCAGAAGAATTGTGAATGTAGCGACCTGAGAATGTAGGCTTGCGACAGACAGACAGACAGACAGACATGGCGATGGAACCGTCTTCTTTTCTTTGGATGTGTAAATCCAAAAAGGAGATACCCTGTGGAGATTCTTTTTCTTACGTAAAGTTGATGCAATGATGAAGAAGGTTAATTTTATCTAGAAACAGTTGTAATTCATGTTCGGGATGATCCCAGACTGCAAATACATCGTCGACATATCTTAACCAAATTTTTGGTTTGGGTTCAAAAGTGAATATTTTTTCTTCAAGGTGTTCTAGAAACGAGTTTGCTAGGTTTGGTGATAAAGGAGATCCCATTGCTGTTCCTTCTTCTTGCTTGTAAATTTGCCCTTTCCAGGTGAAGTAACCTGATGCAATCACAAACTTGAACAATTCAACTATATCAGACGGAAATTTTTGAGTTAGTAATTCTATTGTTTCTTTATGGGGAATGTTTGTGAAGAGGGAAACAATGTTGAAACTGATTAACAAGTCAGTTTTTGATAGTTGAATGTCTTTAATTTTTGTGTGAAACTCAGTAGAATTTTTGATTGAAGAGACTGAGTGGCCTATGTGAGGGTGGAGAAGGTTAGATAAGAATCTTGATAATTTGTAAGTTGGACTGCTGATACAGTCTACGACAGGTCTAAGTGAAACATTAGTTTTGTGTAGCTTAGGTAAGCCATAAATTCTAGGAGGTCTTGCATGGTATGTCTTAAGTTTTTTGATTGTTTCTTCATCTAAGGAGGAAGTTTCATTAAGTAGCTTATTTAATTTTCTGAGTTGACATTTTGTAGGATCATAATCCAATTTGGCGTAAGTATTACGATCTCGAAGAAGTAAATTCATTTTTTGGTCATATGACTTCGTATCGAGAACCACTGTGGTATTTCCTTTATCAGCTCTGGTAATGATTATGTTTTTATTATGTTTTAAGGAAATAATAGCTTTCAATTCTGATGGTGAGATATTTAATTCTGAAGGTTTGGCATTGTAGATCACTTTAGCTACTTCAAATCGAAGTCTATTGGCTTCAATACTGGAGAGATGGTTGACGTTTCTTTCTATATTATGTACGAAGTCTAAATATGGGAACCATTTTGGTGAAATCACAAATTTATGGCCTCTTGCTAGAACGTTTAATTCATCTTTTGTTAGTGGATGGTTAGATAAATTGACTACCCACTTTTCCATTGGTAATTTGTTAATGATCATTTTTGATTGATTTAATAGATTAAGGTATTTAATATGTAGAGCACTATTGCTTTTATCAAAAGCTTTTTTTCCCAAATTCTTTGAGACAGTTATAATTAATTGTAGTAATTCTTGATTTAACGTATATTTGACAAGCCTGTTTCTAGTTCTGTAATATTTAAATTGTTTGTTGCTAATTCATGCTTAGAAACTCGTAACTGATTGAGTAGTAAGGAATGACTTGCTTTTTGATAGATTTTATGGGCACCTGGAGATTTGATGGCTTCTTTCAGTTTTGCAAAGGTTGGAATAAGATTATAGCATCTGCACTTTTTTAAAAAAGAGATTCTAGCTTGTAGCTTACCCTGTTTTAATTGCAGTTTTCCTAGTAAGTTTGTCTTCTGCACTGTCATTTCCCGTGAAGGAATAAAACTTTTTTTAAATAACGAAACCTGTGGTGCGATCATAATTAAAAGAAACACATGTATTAACCACAGTAAAAATTATTTAATGTTCACTGTGGTTAATTTAACACAATATGAAAATTGTGTTAAATAATTAATTTTTTTTCTTTTTTTTTTTCTCGAACACGTTACACACGTTTAATGAGATTCTATTGTAATCATGTGCCCTAACTGTATGATGTCCTAAGATACATCATCATCATCATCATCAAATTCCTGCCATGTACCCTCAAGGGGTCTACAGGATATGACAGTACTACATGAAAAAATTACATCATTACTAACTTCCTATCTACAATTTTCCTCCAAATCAGTCTGTTACTTGTCAAGACTCCAACATTATCAGATCTTATATTTCTATCGTCTAAGGCACTTTGTACCGTATCAATCCACCTATATCTTGGTCTTCCTCTGGGTCGTTTTCCTGCCAACCTGGCAGAGAACACTTGTTTTGCTAATCTTTCCTCTCCCATTCTATTTAAGTGACCATACCATCTGAGATTAGCTCTGCTAACGCATTCCTGGATGCTGACAATGTCAAGTTCTTTCCTAATATCCTCATTTTTAATATGATATTGCCATTGATGCCATCTGTTCACGCCTCTAATCTTTCTCAGGACTCTCATATCTGCGGTCTCTAGTCTTTGGTCAAGTGTTTTACTTCTGACCCAGCTCTCAGATCCATAAGTTAAAATTGGTTTGAACACAGTCTTGTATACAGCTAATTTAGTGTTCCGACTAATTTCTTTCTTATTCCATATGAATTTATTCAATTGACGTCCCACGATACCAGCTTTGCTGATTCTGTTGTCTATTTCTATATTTAGTTTACCATCTTCAGTAAAAATTGTGCCTAAGTAGCTGAAATGTTTTACTTGTTCCACAGGTTCTCCATTCACAACACAGTTGACATTTTCAATGATTCTGCCTATTTTCATTGTCTTTGTCTTTTTATTGCTGACCTTCATACCATATCTATTACAACAGCTATTCAATTTAGTCAGAGAATCTTGCAGACTTGTAGCGGATTTATTTAGAAGTATAACATCATCCGCATAAAGCAAAGAGCTGACATTAACATCTCCAATTTTGATATCAGGTTTAATACCACATTCCTTCATAATGTGATCCATATAGATAATGAATAACAGAGGGGATAATGTACATCCTTGTCTCACACCAGATTTAACATTAAACCATCTTCCTGTACTTCCTTCAATTCTAACTGCTGACTCACAACTCAAATAAAGACTAAGTATTGCTTGATATAATGCCCCATTGACACCATATAACTGCAGCGTATTGAATAGCTTCTCTCTTGGCACCTTGTCATATGCCTTTTCCAAATCGACAAAACTTAAATACAGATCTTTGTTATATTCCCATGCTTTCTCGACTATTTGTCGTAAAGTGAAGATCTGATCCTGACAGCCTCTATTTGGCCTGAATCCAGCTTGTTCTTCACCAAGCTTTTCTTCCACAATTCTTCTCAACCGTTTCTCAAGTATACTTGCATAGATCTTGCCAGGAACACTCAGTAGGGAAATACCTCTGTAATTCTCACATTCAGTTTTATTTCCCTTTTTATATATGGGTACTATGAGAGCTCTACTCCAATCATCGGGAATTCGTCCCTCTGTCCAGGCTTTCTGAACTATGCAGTGCAGCCACTGTAAGACTCTTATACCACCATACTTCAGCATTTCTGGTCAAATATCATCTACTCCTGCTGCCTTTCCACATTTCAAGCCTTTGATGGCTTTTTCTACTTCTAGTATGGATATGTATTCCTGACTGCATGCCTAGTCAGTGTTTTTTATCACTGTGCTGTCATCACTGCTTGTTTCATTTAGCAGTTTTTCAAAGTAATTACTCCATACTTCAAGGATATCTTTTTCTCCTGTTTTCATTTCACCTTTATCATCTCTAATTCCTTTTACAACACTCTTTCCTCCATTCCTAAGCTTCTTCAACAACCTCCAGAATATTTTGCCACCTTCTTGATATTTATTTTCTATATTCTTGCCAAAGTCCTCCCATGACTTTTGTTTAGCTAGTTTTACACACTGTTTAGCTTTCTTACATTTGTCTCTGTATTCTGTAAGAGTAAAAGCTGACTTATTTGCCAGGAACTTTTGATAAGCTTTCTTCTTTTCCTTCACTGCCTCTTTAACTTCCTGTGTCCACCAGGGAGTTCTGATTTTTTTATCTTTGCACACAACCTCACCACATGCCTCTCTGGCAGAATCAAGCAATGTTTCCTTCAGAGTTTGCCACTGAATCTCCAAGGTTTGCTTCCTGTTCTCAAACTCTTTCATTTTCTTTTCAATAATATTTCTGTATTTTAGTCTACAGTTTACATCTGAGAGCTGCTCAACTTTTATTCGCTTTAAAACTTTCTTACATGTTATTCTTTTCAATATGAAATTCAATTTTATCCTGCTCAAGACTAAATAGTGATCACTTCCAATTTCAAATCCTCTGTACACTCTGGTGTCCTGCACCAGGGAGAAAACATCACTATCAACAATAACATAGTCAATGAGACTTTTCTTATTCCTAGCCTCTTCTCTCCATGTGAATTTGTGCACATTTTTATGTTGGAACATGGTGTTAGTAATAACCAGTCCATGTCCTGAGCAGAAATCCAACAGATATTTGCCATTATTATTAGCTTTGCTCTTTTCTCCAAATTTTCCCAAAATATTTTTGTATGTCTCTCACAATCATTTCCTACTCTACTATTTAGATCCCCAACAAGGACCAACTTTTCCTTTTTCATTGTGTCAGTTGCTTTTTCTAAAGCCTCAAAAAATTCCTCCACTTCTACCTTAGTAGAACCTTCTGTGGGACCATAGGCACAAATAAGTCTCATTGTCCAGTTCCCCATTCTCATATTTGCCCACATTACTCTACTTGAGACTGACTGCCATTCAAGAAGATTAGCCTCGTATTTTGTGTTGAATACTATGGCTACTCCTTCTTTTCCTTGATTGTTATTGCCTGAATATAACATTTTGTATTTATTGCTCAGAAAGATCTCACCAGTTTTGGTCTTTTTTGTTTCAGTCACCCCTATTATGTCGATCTGGTACTTATCTAATTCCTCAGCTAGCTCCATTTCTTTGCCATTCAGGCTTCTTACGTTGATAGTACCGATCTTTAACTCTGGTGATGTTGAGTTGGGGTTTGTTTTCAGATTTATTCCAGTAGCTGACTTTTCGCTGTTCGCCCTGGTTCCCTGGCGAAAACAACGGGGGCCTTGTTTAACCGGGCGACGCCCCAGCCGGCATGAAATTTTGTCATGTTGTACCATCGTTTTTTATTTTGGTTTAACCAATAAGAATACAATTCGGTCGGCTAAATCCCAAATTGCCAGCCCATCCTCGTTCGTTCAGTATCAAAGTAGATACCCAACAGGGTGCACCACGAGAAGGTGAGGATTGGACATTAGGTCAGAAGCCCTGGTCGGTTCTCCGCATTCCTTTAAAGGCTATGTGGAGGTCTCCTCTCAGTTATACAGCTTTGACCCTTAAACACCCCCTAAGATTGTAATCATGTGCCCTAACTGTATGATGTCCTAAGATACTTAGGATGAAATATTTACAATTAAATAATTTTCACTGTGGTAAATACGTGTGTTTCTTTTAATTATACAAATGTTGATTGCAGAGATTTCTCAACAGTTATAAAGCCCAAACAATAGAGAAGATTATCAACTGTTGTATTCCATCCTCTATTAGAAGAGATGATTCACATAAAATCACCATAACATTTCTCATACTTTGAAGAAGTCTAATATTTCTATACCTTTCAAGTCTATTAATTCAATTAGCTGCATGATATCATCTCCAAAAGATAAAATTCCACCTCTACTGCTACCTGGAGTCTATCCGGTCCCATGCAAGTGAAAGTTATCTTTTGGGGGTAAAGTGGGTGATCCGTTTCTATATGCTTTCTGAACATCAATCCTACATTACCTCCAAGAAATGCAACAAATCAGGTCTAGCAGAACATGGGATTACTAATACTAACCACAGGATCCTTTAGAATGATATCAAATTACTATATAAATGTTCTCATAAATATGAGCATCTCTTTAAAGAAAGTTCCAAAGCACTTTTGCAACACCCAAATCTCAACTTTAATGATGGACTTTCAATGCCAAAAATCTGGGAAATTATTATTAAGAACTATACTGTTTAATTATATAAATTTGTATATTATGCATTTTTTAAAAATCACATGCACACACTTCATTTGATCCTAATAGTATCATTTTTTTTACCTGGCTGCCTTGCAAATGCATATAAGAAGATACCATTCTCCATATACTTTCACTGTTGTTTATTTTTTTAATTTTCAACTGTATTACACTGATGATTATCCACAATATGTGTACTGAAATATTTGTAGTTAATTAGGTTTGTAGAAAACAATATATGGAACCTTCCAATGTGCAACAAAAATAATAAAATGCAGAGTTCTGCAAGGTTCGGTGATAGGAACTATTAAGACACATGTAAGACATCTAAGATATTAAACACATGTATGACATTTATTTAAGTTAAGGGATATTACATTACATCCCATATTGTTTCATAGCCGAATAAGAAACTCAGAGAGTTTCATGCCGAATATAGAAACTATATAAAGTTCAGCGAGTCCAAGCGTAAGCAAATACCTGGATAGTCCATATGGTAGTGCAACATGGGGCAACTCATAGTAAGGGTGAGCAAGCTCCGATCACTGTTCTTTCAAGCGCCGAATTAAAGCCTTTGGCTCTTCATATAATTAGTACATGTAAGAAATCTAAGATATTAAACACATGTAAGATATTAAGACACATCTATTTTTAATATATGTAAATGATCTGTGCAAGTTCAAATTTTTTGATAAAATGATATTGTTTGCTGATGACCTGGCATTAATATATACAGATATGTTGAAACTAACTAAATAAAACTAAATACATATATTTCACATTAACTGATAAGCTAGTCACAATATAACTATAAAATGGCATGAAACAAATTGTACTGGTAGTACTCAAAATTGCAACTGTAGTTTAATAAAAACGCAAAATCAGTAAAGTATTTGGGCCACCCTATTGACAGCAACCTGAAATGGAACTTCCATATCACATTTTTAACAATTAAGTTGAGGTTCGTAATTAACAGAATATGTTTATGTTAAAAAATTGTCAATTCAGCATTCTAAGATGCTTATTATTATTCATGGGTAAATTCTTCACTGCAATATGGTATCACTTATTGGTACCATTAGGTTACTATTATGTTTTAAATTATTTACCGTGTGTATTCATGTACCTCAGAGATACACCCATTTAATTTTTAGTGACTATAACGCCTGCATTGTATTTTTATAGTAACTAGTATGGCTACAGCCCTTGGTTACACATTGTACAGTTCTTTCTAAACTATTTCCATGTTCTCTCATATTCCTAAGTCTTTTTTGTTAATATAAATCTCTATACTACCACTTGGAAAATAACTGTAGGATATATATTATAATAGGTATATTATTATTATCTGACCTCCATGGTGTCAGAGACTCATTTTAGGAGGTATACACTATTGCACACAATGTTCATTCAACCATTCCTTAAACTGATTCTACATGTGTCTTAAATGTGTCTACAATCACAACACACTCAGGCAATGCATTCGACTCACCAACAACTCTCCATGCAAAGAACCTTCTCCTCTCTATACAGTTTCCAGCAATGGCCTCTGGTTCTACCCCCCCCCTCCCATTCTATGAAAAATCTCTTCCATGTCAACTTGATAATGAGATGGTGAGATTCGAGCCTGATAGCAAGATTCTAAAGTTGAGTTGGGCTGGATGAGGAATGAAATTAAGAAAATTCGGATGAAAACAATTAAAACAAATCATGTTGGTCTGAAGGAATTAATGAAAGACCAGCGAGTGGCATTGTATGGCAACTCCATTATTAAAAGTGTGCTGGATGAGAGGATGCACAAGGTATGTTTTCCGGGTGGTAAAATGAGTAGAGTGATTGAGGCATTGGATATGAGGAGGGAGAAAGCAAAGGAGTTGATGGTTTTAATAGGTACAAATGACTTGAAAGAGGACAAAGAGCACGTCAGAATGGATATCAGGAGGGTGCTTAGATGGATAAAAGAGAATAGTGTGAACAGGAAGGATAGTAAGCATGTTGCCTAGGTATGAAGGTGGTGAGATGAGGCAGAGAGCAAGGATTATGAATGATATGTTAGCTGAAATGTGTGAGGAGAAAAGAGTACAGTTTATTAATGTGTGGAATGAGTTTGAAGGACAAAGTGAACTATATAAGAGAGATGGACTGCATTTGAGTGGTTATGGTGTGAGTCACTTGGAGAGACTGCTGCTGGAAGGTAGAGATGTGAGTACAAAGGAATGAATCAGATCAAGTGGAAAGTGATGTGGAAGAGCAGGAGAGTAAGACAGGAGAGATTGAAGAGGTGGTTATGAATGAGGAAGTGAGTGGCATGAGTATGGAAAATGAGAGAATGGGTGTGTAAGAGGAACAGAGAAACATGGGGGCTCAGGGTGGACAGGGGTACACAGCATGAGAAAGGTGGATGCTCCAAGACAGGAAAGGAATGGGCTGACTTGGGATCAAGAGGAACCAGTTGGAATTGAAGCAGGTTCTTAAATGAATTAGCAGAAATGGAAATGGTCCCAATTGAGCATGGAGAGATCATCTCGAATGAGTAGTATCAGTGGAACTAGCTGTAGATCTACGAATAAGCTATTTGTGTTCGTATACAAATGCTAGAAGTGTAAGAAACAAGGCAGATGAAATGGTTGCACTAATTGAGTCTGTTCACCAAAAAATTATTGGAATAAGTGAGACATGGTTAGATGACGATGACATCCTGACAAGAATAGAGATGGAAGGGTATGATCTGTTTTGTGAGAATAGAAGGGGTAAAAAGGGAGGGGAGAGTGCTATTGATGATACAGAAAGAGTTACATCCATACAAAGTAGAGATGCAAGAAGGAAATAGTGCCAGTGGTTTGAGGCAGTATGGTGTCAGATAGAGGTGAATGGAATTAAATACTTGGTTGGATGCTGTTATAGACCAGGTAATGTGGATGGTAATGATAATGAAATGTATGATCAAATTAGCCAAGCAAATAAGAAAAGAGTGATCATTATGGGAGATTTTAATTATGGCAATATAGACTGGAATGATGAGACAGCAGCTGGAAGTAAAGAAAATGAGTTTCTTGAGTTTTTCAGGGATAACTACCTCAAGAAGTATGTAAAAGAGGGCTAGCAAGGATTGAGAGCCTTGGATTTGGTCATCTCATCAGAGGATGTAATTATAAATGATGTGTCAAATCACCCACCAACTGACGAGAGTGACTATGAGGTGATTACCTGGGTGTTGCCAGCAGTGTGAGGACCTCTGTGAAAAAAGGGTATATGTGAACTACAAGGAGGGGTGATTATGAAGAGTTCAGGAGACAGCTTGCAGATGTAGCATAGAATGAGGAGTTAGCCAGAAAAGAGATCAATGCAGCTTGGGGGATTTTCAAGAACTATCTATTAAATGCAATATCTAAATGTATTCCAAGGGTGAGAAGGTTAAATAAGGTAGGTGTAAGATGGATGAATAAAGAAATTAAGCATGCTATACAGAGAAAGAGGGCATTGTGGAAAGACAGTATAAGAGAAGTGGAAATCATACAATTCCATGAGGTCTACAAAGACCAGGAAGGAGGGTGACTTGGTTGGTGAGGGTAACTAAAGAGAGAGGTATGAACAGAAGTTAGCTAATGAAGCTAAAAAGAATCCTCAGGAGTTCTTTCGATATATAGCCAGCAAAATAAAGAATGATTATGGAAGGATGACATTGATAGGAAAAAATGGTATAAAGACAGCTGTTGCAGAATGTGTGGTGGAGATACTTAATGAGCAGTTCATAAAGGTCTTTAAATCTTGTGAATGTGACTACATGGAGAGATTGAGAGCAGTAGATGATGGGGAGGAGAGACTGACTGTAAGTGAGCAAGAGGTGTATGGAGAGTTGAGTAAACTACATGTTAATAAAGCTGTGGGACTTGATAATATATCACCACGTATTCTGAAGGAATGTGCCAGGGAGTTGACACCTGCCTTGACATATTTTTTTAATATGAGTCTTGCACTTGGTCAAGTTCCTAAGGATTGTGCCAATTCATAAAGGAGGTGATCGAACTCAAGCATCAAATTATAGGCCTATCTGTGTGTCAGGTGTTGTATTTAAGTTGTTGGAGAAGCTTGTGAGAACTAGGATCCAGAGCTGGATTGAAAACAATGGTAGTATCTTTGACAGGCAGCATGGATTTGCAAAAGGGAGGTCATGTTTTATTACAATAAACTGACTGCTTCCTTGGACAGAGAAGAGAGATACACAGTGATATACTTAGATTTCGCAAAGGCATCTGATAGCATACCTCATGATAAATTGATAGTCAAACTAGAGCAGATGAGGTTGGATATTAGATTGGTGCATTGGATTGGAGATTGGCTATCTGATAGGTATCAACAAGTTGTGTATGGGGGAGCAATATCCAGGAAAAGGAAAGTCACTAGTGGAGTGCCTCAGGGGTCTGTTTTAGGGCCATTACTGCTTAACTTGTATATTAATGATATATGTGAAGATTTGGATAGAGATATTCAGTTGTTTGCAGATGATGTAAAGTTGTGACGAACTCTGAAGAGTAGAGAAGATGTTACAGCCTTACAGGAAGACTTGAATAAATTGAGTGATTGGGCACGGAAATGGGAATGCAAGTTCAATGTTGCAAAATGTAAGGTTTTAAAATTTGGGAAACAAAGATGGGATGCAGAATTTATGCTTGGTGAGCATATATTGTCAGAGGTGGAGGAAATAAGAGATCTGGAGGTGATAGTGGATAAGGATCTGAAATTTAGGGGACACATAGCCAAAATTGTGAAAACACAAAGGTTTCTGGGAATGATGCAGAGGACACTGACTTGTAGAAGTAGGCAGATTCTTGTTCCATTGTATAAGGCTTTGATTAGGCCACACATGGACTATTGTGCCCAGATTTGGTCACCTGGTTTTCTGAAGGACGAAGAGATGTTGGAAAGGGTCCAAAGGCCCTTTCCAACATCTAAGGTAGTTTTTAATCTCTGGAATGTTGAGTATGAGGAAAGATTCAGAAGATGTAATTTGCAGAGGAACAGGAGGAGGAGGGGAGATAAAATAGAGCCCTACAAGTTAGTAAGGGATTGACATAGGTTCGATGCTGGAGAAGTTCTGCAGAAAATAGTGGAAGATCGTGGGGAGAACCAGAGGTCATCCCTGAAACTGTATAAAGAGGGTGTGAGTATGGGTGTAAGAAGCAGGTTTCTTTCATGCAGAGTTGTAAATGATTGGAATGCCTTGCCTGAGAGTGTGGTGTCTGCAAGGAGTTTGAGTGTGTTTAAGACACGGTATGATGAACTGTGTGTGTGTGATAAAAGGACCTCCCAGATGAGTCTTTGACTCCATGTGGTAATAATAATAATAATAATAACTTCTGACTAGCCTATGTCTCAATCACATCCTTCCTTTCCTCTTATTCACGATGCTCTGCACAGATACAAATATCTTCATGGAGTCAAAAGATGCATTGTGGGAAACCTACACCAATCACAAAATACCTCTCCTTAACTTTATTCACCATTGAGGCACTCACATCTACCTCTGGCAATCCATTCCACTCATTTACCACACTTCAAGCAAAGAACCTACTTCACATACCTTATTAACCACACTTCACACAACTTCCAGAGGCTATCCCTTTTTTTTACCCCCCCCCCCTACTTCTCGTGTACTGAAAATTTTTTGTTATGCTAATCTTACAGAATCCCTTTATTTCCTCTCCTCTGCCTGTCAACTAAACACAACCCACATGCCTTCAGTCTATCCTTATAGGGAGCATTTCCACAGAAATGTCACCAGTTCCTGATATCCAAGAAACCCAGGTGACCAAATCTGTGAACAGTAGTGAAGATGTGGCCAAATCATAGTCCTATGAAGATTGATAATATTCTTCCTAATCTTATTATTTGTCAATGTTTTCAATATCCAAGTACACTTGGTCGTCTACTTACGACCGATTTCCGTTCTGGCTGAGAGGTCATAAGTTGATCTGGTCATATGTCGGCCATATATTTATTAACACGTTCGCTGCCAAATACGAGTATACTCGTATGTTGATTTACCGACCTTCTATGTCAAACACGAGTTAACCCTTAATATATTTACCTTAATTTGGAACCTTGGATTCTGAATAAAGCAGAGAGCATGTCTGGGGGCTTGGTAGAAGGGAAATAATTTCAACTAAAATATAGTATATTATGTATGTGCCTCAGAAGCCAACTACGAATATACTTGTATGTCGATTACCAACCTCCTATGACAAGCGCGGATTAATCCGTAGTATAACACGTAATTTGTAAATCAATTTAAAACTAATAAAATCAATAAAAATAAAAAACAATAAATAAAATAAAAAACAATTTATTCAAATTAAGAAATGGTACATTTTAAAACAATTTTCCATGCACAATGGTGGTTTTTCCTGGCAAACAGGACAATAATAATGTGTTTTACGTGTTCGTTTGTTTCGTGTACACACACGGCATGGCTTTGTTGGCGATTCTTTTTTTCTCTTGGTGGAAAACAACGTAAGAAGCCGGAATGACAAAGAAATGGAGCTAGCTGAGGAATTAGATAAGTACCAGATCGACATAATGGGGGTGACTGAAACAAAAAAGTCCAAAACTGGTGAGATCTTTCTGAGCAATAAATACAAAATGTTATATTCAGGCAATGACAATCAAGGAAAAGAAGGAGTAGCCATAGTATTCAACATGAAATACAAGGCTAATCTTCTTGAATGGCAGTCAGTCTCAAGTAGAGTAATGTGGGCAAATATGAGAATGGGGAACTGGACAATGAGACTTATTTGTGCCTAGTCCTATTGTCCCATAGAAGGATCTACTAAGGTAGAAGTGGAGGAATTTTTTGATGCTTTAGAAAAAGCAACTGACACAATGAAAAAGGAAAAGTTGGTCCTTGTTGGGGATCTAAATAGCAGAGTAGGAAATGATTGTGAGACATACAAAAATATTTTGGAAAAATTTGGAGAAAAGAGCAAAGCTAATAATAATGGCAAAAATCTGCTCAGGACATGGACTGGTTATTACTAACACCATGTTCCAACATAAAAATGTGCAGAAATTCACATGGAGAGAAGAGGCTAGGAATAAGAAAAGTCTCATTGACTATGTTATTGTTGATAGTGATGTTTTCTCCCTGGAGCAGGACACCAGAGTGTACACAGGATTTGAAATTAGAAGCGATCACTATTTAGTCTTGAGCAGGATAAAATTGAATTTCATATTGAAAAGAATAACATGTAAGAAAGTTTTAAAGAGAATAAAAGTTGAGCAGCTCTCAGATGTGAAATGCAGACTAAAATACAGAAAGATTATTGAAAAGAAAATGAAAGAGTTTGAGAACAGGAATCAAACCTTGGAGATTCAGTGGCAAACTCTGAAGAAAACATTGACTGATTCTACCAGAGAGGCATGTGGTGAGGTTGTGTGCAAGGATAAAAAAATCAGAACTCCCTGGTGGATACAGGAAGTTAAAGAGGCAGTGAAGGAAAAGAAGAAAGCATATCAAACGTTCCTGGCAAATAAGTCAGCTTTTACTCTTACAGAATACAGAGACAAATGTAAGAAAGCTAAACAGTGTGTAAAACTAGCTAAACAAAAGTCATTGGAGGACTTTGGCAAGAATATAGAAAATAAATATCAAGAAGGTGGCAAAATATTCTGGAGGTTGTTGAAGAAGCTTAGGAATGGAGGAAAGATTGCTGTAAAAGGAGTTAGAGATGATAAAGGTGACATGAAAACAGGAGAAAACGATATCCTTGAAGTATGGAGTAATTACTTTGAAAAACTGCTAAATGAAACAAGCAGTGATGACAGCACAGTGATAAAAAACACTGACCAGGCAGGCAGTCAGGAATACATATCCATACTTGAAGTAGAAAAAGCCATCAAAGGCTTGAAATGTGGAAAGGCAGCAGGAGTAGATGATATTCGACTAGAAATGCTTAAGTATGGTGGTATAAAAGTCTTACAGTAGCTGCACTACATAGTTCAGAAAGCCTGGACAGAGGGACGAATTCCCGATGATTGGAGTAGAGCTCTCATAGTACCCATATATAAAAAAGGAAATAAAACTGAATGTGAGAATTACAGAGGTATTTATAATTACATACAATTTCCCTACTGAGTGTTCCTGGCAAGATCTATGCAAGTATACTTGAGAAACAGTTGAGAAGAATTGTGGAAGAAAAGCTTGGTGAAGAACAAGCTGGATTCAGGCCAAATAGAGGCTGTCAGGATCAGATCTTCACTTTACGACAAATAGTCAAGAAAGCATGGGAATATAACAAAGATCTGTATTTAAGTTTTGTAGATCTGGAAAAGGCATATGATAAGGTGCCAAGAGAGAAGCTATTCAATACGCTACAGTTATATGGTGTCGATGGGGCATTATATCAAGCAACACTTAGTCTTTATTTGAGTTGTAAGTCAGCAGTTAGAATTGAAGGAAGTACAGGAAGATGGTTTAATGTTAAATCTGGCGTGAGACAAGGATGTACATTATCCCCTCTGTTATTCATTATCTATATGGATCACATTATGAAGGAATGTGGTATTAAACCTGATATCAGAATTGGAGATGTTAATGTCAGTTCTTCGCTTTATGCGGATGATGTTATACTTCTAAATAAATCCGCTACAAGTCTGCAAGATTCTCTGACTAAATTGAATAGCTGTTGTAATAGATTTGATGTGAAGGTCAGCAATAAAAAGACAAAGACAATGAAAATAGGCAAAATCATTGAAAATGTCAACTGGGTTGTGAATGGAGAACCTGTGGAACAAGTAAACCATTTCAGCTACTTAGGCACGATTTTTACTGAAGATGGTAAATTAAATATAGAAATAGACAACAGAATCAGCAAAGCTGGTATGGTGGGAAGTCAATTGAATAAATTCATATGGAATAAGAGAGAAATTAGTCGCAACACTAAATTAGCTGTATACAAGACAGTGTTCAAACCAGTTTTAACTTATGGATCTGAGAGCTGGGTCAGAAGTAAAACACTTGACCAAAGACTAGAGATCGCAGATATGAGAGTCCTGAGAAAGATTAGAGGCGTGAACAGATGGCATCAATGGCAATATCATATTAAAAATGAGGATATTAGGAAAGAACTTGACATTGTCAGCATCCAGGAATGCGTTAGCAGAGCTAATCTCAGGTGGTATGGTCACTTAAATAGAATGGGAGAGGAAAGATTAGCAAAACAAGTGTTCTCTGCCAGGGCGACAGGAAAACGACCCAGAGGAAGACCAAGATATAGGTGGATTGATACGGTACAAAGTTCCTTAGACGATAGAAATATAAGATCTGATAATGTTGGAGTCTTGACAAGTAACAGACTGATTTGGAGGAAAATTGTAGATAGGAAGTTAGTAATGATGTAATTTTTTCATGTAGTACTGTCATATCCTGTACACCCCTTCAGGGTACATGGCAGGAATTTGATGATGATGATGACCTCAAAAATGTGTATTGCCAATTTCTTTGGCCATCTAATTGTCTTTCGTAAGGTGGAATAGTAAGAAAGCATATGATCAGAAAGATCAATGCCTGACATCCCCAAATTATAATCCCTAACAATGTTTGGTTTTAATTGAAATTTACCATTCTAATTTTGCATTTCAACCATTTCAAATTTGTGCATATTTGAAATGGAAAGAACTTCCCTCTTATCCTTCCATATCCTGCCTACAACAGGACCTCTTCTTTTCCAGACAAATTCCCCTTTCTTTAGTTTCTTCTGAATAACATCTGGTGGATTGTTTTTCCTATTATTTATCAGCATTACACACATGTACAATTTTCTGTCAGTAAGCGATTCCGTCAGAGCTACAGAATTATAAAAATTGTCCATATACAATACATAACCCCTGTCTAAATATTCTTCCATCAAGTGGAATACAATATCATATGCATGAGCCATTTTTGCTAAAGACGATTCTGATTTTTCTGTATAAATTTTTATTTTTATCACCAATCCATTCAATTCGCATAGTTCATAGAATTTCACGCAATATTTATGTTTTTTGTTTTTTATATATTGCCGAAACGCCAGTCTATCACGCCAGAAATCTGATTTTTCTGTATAAATTTTTATTTTTATCACCAATCCATTCAATTCGCATAGTTCATAGAATTTCACGCAATATTTATGTTTTTTGTTTTTTATATATTGCCTAAACGCCAGTCTATCACGCCAGAACACCACTGACTCATCAATACGAGATGACTCGTAGTTGGCGTATGAAACAAAATTCTGTCTGATAAGCCGGCTACGACATTACTCGTAGTGACCTTGAAGACGCAAAAAAGGGCTTGCCGTGCGGGAACAAACAATGTCTAAGGAGCGTGGCAGCGAACATGTTAACAGTATTCTTTAACCTTTCTAATCTTTTTATCATTTTTATAATTTATTTTTATAATCTTTTAAATTTATAATTATGTATATTTTACATAATGTAAAAATAACATCTGTACATACTGTACTGTAAACACAAAAATACAATCTAAAATTAATGTAAAAATTAATACAAATGAAATTTACAAAATCAATTTTTAATCTTTGCTTGTGCTGGGTTGTGGATCATCAGGGTCATGTTCTTGGGTTGAGGTAGGAGATGTTCTCTTGATGAGGAACATGCTGAGCTTTGTTTGAACAGTTCGTTTCTTTTTTTCTTCATATATCTCACGATAACAACACACAGCATCTTGAATGATACGTTCAACCTTTGTGAATCGTTCGACATTAGGGTTCATTGTTTCGAAACTAGCGAGAGCTTTATTCAGTTCCGAAAAAGAATCCGATAAACTCTTTGTAGTGAATTTCTTTTCTGGCTCCTCTTCTTCCTTTCTCGCTTTTTCTTCTGACACTCTCTGTGCTTCCAATTCAATTAACTCTTCATCCGAAAGTTCTTTTATTTCACAATCTAGCAACTCCTCTACGTCTTCTATTCACATTCTAATTTAAGATTTTTTGCAAGTTTAACTGTTTTTTCTGTAATTACTTTCAGTTTCTCTCCTTCTTCAAATCTTTCAAATGTATTTAACATTTTAGACAATTTTTCCAATTCTTGACATACAATTCTTTGTTACATATTCCCATGTGGTCGAAATATTCTTGATACACTGAAGAATGTTGTACTGCTTCCAAAAGTCTCGCAAAGATAAATCAGCATCAGAAATTATCACTTCGATGGTGTGTGCGAATGTCGTTCTGAGGTAGTGAGCCTTGAATGCTGAAATAGCACTCTGATCCATGGGTTGAAATCAGAGCATTTGTGTTAGGTGGCGTAAAAACTACTCTAACATCATGTTGAAGGTCATCCAGATGAGGAGGGTAGCCAGGGGCACTGTTCATAATCAATAAAATCTTGAAAGGGATACATCTCTCCGCACAATATTCACGAGCCTGGGGAATAAAGCAGTTCATGAATCTGTCTTCGAACAGTGCTTGAGTCATCCAAGCTTTAGGGTTTGAACGGTAGTAAACGGGCAATGTGTGCCTGTTGATGTGCTTAAATGCATGAGGGTTTTCTGAACAATAAATACGAAAAGGCTTCAGCTTAAAACCCGTGGCATTCCCACCAGCAACAAAGTCAACCGATCCTTTAAAGCTTTGAATCCTGGCATCCTTTTTGCTTCTTGGTGTATGTACGTACGATTGGGCATGCGTTTCCATTGCAAACTGGTTTCATCTACATTAAATATTTGTTCTGGTAGATAACCTTTTTCTAAGAGTCGAAACTATCAACGAATTTTTGGGCTTCACCTTCATCTGCACCTCCTGTTTCTCCTGTGACATGACAATTATGCAAAACAAATCTTTTTTTAAAACGCTTAAACCATCCAGTACTAGCCTGAAAATCTTTTGCATAATCATCTTCGGCGTGTGATTTTAAACTCTGAAACAGACTTCTAGCCTTCGCTTGCACTGTGCAAAGGCTCATGGGTGAATTTTTCTATATTAAATCTTCCATCCACATAAACAACAATTTCTCCATTTCATAGATGGGTCCCTGTCATTGTTTGGTTAAAAATGTAGACTTCATAGGTACAGAACCTTTCACGGCTTCCCGAATTCTTTCTTTGTCCTTAAGTATCGTCGATAGTAGATGAAGGCATTTTCCTTTTACTAGACATTTTATGGGTAGTATTTCAGTAGAATTTTAATTAATACACCATACGCAACAGATGCTTAAAAGCGACTGAGTGTATGTGAGAGATAGTTATCCCATAGTTATTGTATGTGCAGCTGCCTGATTTATTATTAATTTATTCATTAATTAATTAATTTTTATTTTTTTGTGGTCGTAAGTGCAGACGGTCATAAGTCGACGACCAGGTGTAATTCCTTCGAGTTGTTTTGCCAACTTTTGCAATATGCCCTCTGAACTTCAAATTTCTATCCACCATCACCTCACTTCCCTAGCCTCATTAATTTCCTTTAATCCAGTACCATCAATATGATACAAAGTATATCATCTTTTCAACCCGAAGTGCATAACATTACATTTTGCAACATTAAATTAACAACTATTGTCATTTTCTCCAACACTTCTAATTTATTTAAATCATCCTGCTGGGTATGTACATTACCTTTATCAACTATTTCTCTCTGCAGTTTTGCATCATTAGCAAACAAGTGAATATCCACCGCATTAAATCTTCTGCTATAACATTAATATACAAATTAAAGAGTAGTGACCCTATTACAGAGCTTTCAGTTTTGATTCCACTCCACCATACACCACTCCCAGATGTCTGTCTGTCAGCAATACCTATCCATGTCATCAGCCTCATATCCATTTCCATTTGCTCCAACTTTTATAATAGTTGGAGCAAATGTTTTCTGTGTGGTATTCTGCTAAATGCTTTTGCAAAATCCAGCAGTATAATGGTGTAGCCATTTTCTTTATCCAATTCCACTGTCACTTTATTATAAAATGTGAATGAATTACCAAGGCAGGACCTACTTTTTGTGATGCAAGCTGCTACCCCTCCCCCTCTCGAGTATCATATTCCTATACACATTATATGGTTGACATATTATTACTCCAGACCCAAGAAATTTTTTATTGCTGTGTTATCAAGTATATTTTGCTTGACATGAAATTACATGACCCAAAGATACTAATAATAATAAGGAATAATAATAATAATAATAATAATACAGAGACCTCAATAAAGGTCAAAATCAGTAATGTTTTGCATTGGGATACTGAATTAATTGATGTGAATCCAACAGCCTCTATATACCAGTCGTGAAGATACTTCCCATGTAAACTTTGTTTACTGAAGCTTAGATAAAGAATTAAAACAAGAATATAATTTCATCAAATAAAAGTTACTTTGTAGTCTAGCAGTAAACTTTCTACATCTATGCTCATGCAAATAACAGCTGTACCCATTTTTGGATAAAAATGTGAAGAAACATGAAATCTAAAATCTTTAATAACCATTATTTATTTTCTGTATGTCTTATCATTTCTGTGTAGAATTTTTAAGCATTTGAGTAGAGAAGTAAAGTTAAATAAATTTAAAATAAAATTACAAAAAAAAAATAAATAAATAAAAATATATATATATATATATATATACACACACACACACACATATTATATATATTAATAAGAAAATAAGTGTTTACTATCATCAAGAGAGCATCTTCATTTTAATAAATGATCAGATTTAATTCCAAATATTCAGCTTAACTATCAATCCAAATGTTATATTAAATATTTTGGAAGAAAATCAGCACTTACATAGTTCCATGATCAGTAGAGGTTACTTATTATTAATGATTATTTGGATGAAATATTAAGAGTTATGGTTCCTTAATGGTTCCAGTTACTCACACTCTACTTCTTTTACAAAGAAGTATTAACGTGATGACAATAAGATATGATTTAATGAATCCTAACAATAAAATATTATCTTTATTCACACATTATGAGATTTTTAATAATTTCAAAACACTTACTGCTTTTATTTCTCTTTCTTGCAAATGACTATCACAAGAATATTCCTCATTCCTAAATGGACACTTAATAACAGCACCGTCGGAATATTGAACTGTGCTTGCCAGACATATTCTAAAATAAGAAGAAACATACGAATGAGAATAATCTTATGAATTTATAAGGTATATTAATGATACATTTTTTTTTTTTTTATGTTGGGCTTATATACAGGAGGTTGGCTGGTCAAGTTATAGTACGTTAGTACCATATATGGGTGATGGGTTGTGAAAGGAGAAACTTGTTTACATTTGATTTGAATGCCTGTATATTGTATTCCTTGGGAAATACGTCAGGGGGGAAGAAGACTTTTCCACAGTACTGCAGTAGCAGGGATGAATGAGGAGAAGAAGAAACTTGTTCTGTGGGTTTCGAGGTGTACTGTAAAAGGATGTTGGGCGGCAGCTGTACATGTTCCAATGGGCTTGGTACAGGGTGGGGGAATTATTGATGAACATTTCCCGTTAAAGTATTTATAGAATATACAGATTGCAGATACCAAGCTTCTATGTGAAAGTGGTACATAAATTTAAATTATCATGTATTGTTATTATCTGGACTAAACTTTCACAAAAACCACTGATTCTTCTTGGCAGTTCATCCTAGAGTGCACTATGGCTATCAAGCCCATCTTCAATTAGGAATCATTCAGAATATAAATACTTCTGCTAAAATTCCAAGGATGAATCTTGTTCCACATCCTGCTTACAATCACTGTCACACACATGTGAAAAATCCCCCCCCAACACACACACATACATTTTATTTTTTAGGATTGATGAAGAGGAAATATTCTTTACTGAATTACTAAATATTCAATACTCTATAGTGAGTAGACTGGCTTTGTAAAAGATAGTTCCTGCTTTAGTAATTTACTCACCTTGAGCAGGGAATTATTATTATTATTATTATTCAAGCCTCCATGAAGTCAAAAGACTCATCGTGGGAGGTCCTTTCTAAGAAACACAAGTCTATCAAGACTCATCGAGAGAGGTCCCGCCTAGGAAACACAAAGTTTATCATACCACTCCTTAAATGCATTGACCGTTCTTGCTCTCACCACTCCATCAGGCAATGCATTCCATGGTTCAACCACTCCTCACCCTCTTTCTCACATTTTCCTTTCATAACTTCCAGGAATGGCCCCTAGTCATGACTCCTTCCCGCTGTTCAACTAAGTGAAAGAACTCCCCAGTATCAAACCTGTAACCACCTCTCAACAGTTTAAAAGTCTCAATCATATCACCCCCTCCTTCTTCTATCCACCAAACTCTGCAGTATCCACACTCCCTCAGCCAATCCTCATAACTAACATTGTACAGTCCCGACACCATCTTTGTTATCCGCCTTTGTACCCTTTCCACAGTTAATTTATCCGATTCAAATCCTGGGGACCAAATCTAAGAACAATAGTCTAAGTGTGGTCTGATCAGAGTCTTATACAACGGAATGATAACCGTTTTATCTCTGCAGGTCGGTGTCTTTCTCATTATTGCAGCAATCCTCTGCATTACCTCCACTACCTTTGCAATATGTCCCCTAAATTTCAGGTTTCTATCAATCATCAAACCCAGATCTCTTGTCTCTCCTACTTCCATCAGTTTAACTCCTCCTATAGAGTATGCAGTGTCCCATCGACATGTCCCAAACTTCAAGACCTTACATTTTGCTGCATTAAACTGACACACCCATTAATTTGCTCATCTATCTAGCTTATTCAAATCCTCTTGCAGGGTTACCACATCTGCACTATTAATAACCCTTCCCAGCTTCACATCATCCGCAAACAACCGAATATCAGCTTGCGATCCATGGACAATGTCATTGTTATAAAGGTTAAACAATATAGGTCCCAGTACTGAGCCCTGTGGGACCGCACTGGTAACCTTCTGCCTCTTTGATATTGGTCCACCATACACAACTCTCTGATACCTATCGGACAGCCATGAATCTAGTTGACCAATCTGACATCCAGACCCATGTGCTGCAACTTGAATATCAGCTTATCATGTGGCACCCTGTCAAATGCCTTTGCTAAGTCTAGGAAAATTGCAGTATATGCCTTTCCCTCATCTAATGCTCTTGTAACTTTATCATAAAAGGCTAGCATATTGCTAAAACAAGAGCGCCCCTTCACAAATCCATGCTGACTCTCACTGATAACATTACCCTCATCTGCCCAATGCTGTATATGGTCCCTCACTACTTTCTCCAAGATCTTACTAACTACTGATGACACATAAACTGGCCTATAATTAGACACTTCCAGTCTGCAACCGCCCTCATGCAATGGCACTATCTTACCTTCCTTCCATTCCATGGGCACCTTTCCTGCAGCCAGACTTTCATTGAAAAGCCAGGTCAAGGGCACTGTCAGTAACCTAGCACATTCTCTCAAAACTCATGGTGAAATACCATCCAGTCCCACAGCTTTACTAACATTCAGAGTACTCAGTATGCGGAACACACTCTCCTCCTGCACCTCTAAACCTGCTCTATCCCCTCTAGTATTCAAATTGACTCCTCCAGGATAAAATACTCCAATAAAGTGTTCATTGAACAATTCCACTATGTCCTCTGCATCAGTCACTCTATTCCCATTTTTATCCCACAATGTCATTTGTCCACAGTCATTTCTCCTCCTACTGGTCACATAGCTAAAAGATTCCCTAGGATTTTTCTTGGATCTAAGGGCCAATCTTTTCTCATATTCCAGTTTCGCCTTCCTTACCTTACTAGTCACTCTTCCAGCCTGTGTCTTATATTCTTCATGCATCTTCTCTTCACCTGTCTCCTTATATCTTTTGCATAGCCTCTTTTCCGCATGTAGCTCCTGTTTAATATTGTTTGTCATCCACTTTACTCCAAATTGTGTCCTCTTCTCCACTCGTGGAATACAGCTTACCATTGCTGCTAACAAATATTCCTTCACAATTTCCCAAGCACTAATGATATCCCGGCCTTCCAATTCCTCCCTCCAAGAAACTTCCCCAAGTTGACATCTAAGACTATTATAATCACCTGCTTTATAATTCCATATACGTTCCTGTCTCTTTGATACTCCTGCATGTCTATTCATTTTCCAAGTCAAAACCATATGGTCACTCTCTCCAAACTGGTGGGAGAGATGTCATCTCAGTTATTATCAGCTCTTCTGATGCTATAACCAAATCCAAAACTCTTGGATTTATTACTCTTGGAATGTAACAGAGAAAACTATTACAAAAGAGTTGGAGCATGCAGAAATGGTTATGAAGGCATGGAGCCAATAAGTGGTGTTTTGTAGTAGACCAATGTAAGAGTTCTGCAAGCTAAGTTGTTTAGTTTAGAAAAAATTAGCGATATTAGTTAAAAGTTGTATCAGAATTACACTATATTTTGGTATTAATTAGATTTAAGCCAAAATTTTTATCAAATATAGTCAATATGGTCTTTCTGCATAGTAAGTTACATAGTATGGCACATGGCACCAATGAAGCAGAACAATGGAGTCCAAGGCATTATTGTTTAAAGAATTTAACCAGAGGGAGTTCATTGAGTGCAATGTCTATGAGATGTATACGTTACTGACGGTGAATAGACTTTGGTTTGAAAGTGATAATAGTGGGAGTATGTTCCAAAAATGCTATGAAAGTGAGCTTCAGAAGTGCGAGTCTGATCTCTCGATCTGACTCGCATGCAAATGCATGAAAATGTAATGCAACAATGTAATGGAAGAAAAGATTGAAAGAGAGATTAAATCTGACATGATTCAGAAAGAGGATAAAAGTGATGATCGAAAGAATGGCAACATGATGAATGCAAAGAATGAAGAGTTGGCCATAATGAGGGACATAGTGAGGTTACACAGAGTGATACAAAGGATGAAGCATGATCTGGAGTGAATACAGAAACATCTGGAAAGTGTTTCAGCTGAGGGCAGAAAGAAAAAAGTGTGAGAAAAGAGAAAGGAATGGTTGACAAGAGAAGGAAAAATTAAAGAGGGAGTCTTATACAGCAATTTTATCATAAGAGGTGTGACACACATAAGAGTTAGCGAGAGAGAGAGAGTGACAAAATAAAAAATCAATGATGTTAGCAAGGCTATTTGAATGCAAAAGAGTAAAATGCTTGATTGCTTTTACTGATTTGAATGGAGAAAGTATAATATAAGGGAGGACATGAAACCATTACTGAAAGCAGCAAAAAAAAAAAAAAAAAAAGAATGAGAGAATTAAAGTACTAGTCTGTTTCCAAGGTATGACAAAATTGAGCTGAGAAAAGGGCCATAGCAGCAAATGAGTCAATGCATAGGCCAATGTTGGAAAAACTGCAGCACCCAAAGCTACTCTGTGCAGCTCCCAAGACAATATAGGTTTCCATTGCCATTTTTTCTATACTTTTATATTAATAATCTATAGTAATATGGTATGTACCAATATTAGAATATTTTATTTCGTAAATGCTTTAAAGATAAGTAAAAAACAGATATTTTTCAACTTTACATTTTTAGCCTTTATATGGTACCGGTCAAAAGGGTTGTTAACATGGATTTTATTATCGTATTTGGTTGGTAAAAAGTGTTTCTACATTTCATGGTCTGTGTCGCTCCCACCAAAATTAGTTCCAAAAGTGACTACTATGATCGCTATGTTACCCACTGCCTCCGTTGCCTGGCCTCTGCGTCATCACTCTTCACGAATTACACATAAGTTACACACTCGTGGTGGTATCAGAACATAACTAGTGTAGTGTAGTTAAGTACTTTTCTAATTAATAAATTATTATTATTATTATTATTATGGGCAACTCCAAGGAGTCGACAGACTCATCAAGGGAGACCCTAACATCATGTCAAGAACAACTATTCAACATTCACACAGTATCTATCATACTGTGTGCATGTATCACCTTGAACTCATGCATGGTCGCCGGCGAAGGTTGGTCGATTGGTAGAGCCTCTGCTACTAATGGCTCAGTTAAGTAAGTTTGAGCGCGGTTAGTAGTTGGAAGGGGACCAATTGTTCGATGCTGTCAGCACACTCTCCCTCGATGAGTCTTTGGACTCCCTGGAGGTGTCAAAATAATAATAATAATAATAATGGTCATAGCGCCCACAACAGACTCTGGCAGCTTATTCCACTCATTCACCACTCTCCAAGTAAAAAAGTAAAAAACCTAGCTCTAACACCCCTGCTAACCACATTCTTGCCCCGGTTCCATGTATGGTCCCTAGTCCTCCCACCAACAGTCCTGTTATCAAAAATATCTTCTGGATTAATCTTATAGAAATCCTTCAGTAATTTGAATGTCTCAATAATATCACCCCCTCTGCCGCCTATCGACCAATTTTTGCAACCCACAAATCCTCAACCTGTTCTCATAAGGTTCATTCCACAGACCTGCTATCATCTTGGTCACTCGTCTCTGGATCCTCTCCACCACCTCCCCATCAAGAAGAAACCCTGGTGCCCATATCTGGGCACAGTAGTCTAGATGGGGTCTTATCAAGGCTCGATACAGAGGAACAATAACTTGTTTGTCTCTACGTGTTAAAGTATTTCAGAAGCCAAGTGATTTGATGAGCTGATTTAGCCACTTTTGCAATGTGCCCCCTAAACTTCAATTCCCTATCCACCAACACCCCCAAATCCCTGGCCTCATCAATCTCCTGGAGTATGGTTCCACCAATGTGATATACTGCTGCTAATCTTTTCACCCCAAAATGCATAAAATTACACTTTGCCACATTAAATTGACATCCATTTTCCCTAGCCCACTCCTCCAAACTATCCAAATCATCCTGCAAAATTTTGACATCCTGTGCACTCACAATTGCTCTACCCAACTTTGCATCATCAGCAAACAAGTGAACACTTCCTCTCATATATTCCTCTCAATATTTAAGATTGATTTTAGGCAAAGTTATAAAACCCTTGTTTATAATGATTGAGCAACAGAAGAGTATAAAACAGAAATACAAACAAGAAAAGAGTGTTTAAACAACAATGGGAGGACGATTTTGCTTTTACTGTTAAGGGTGAAAAGGCTGTGTGTCTTATCTGTCATACAACCATCAGCCACTTTAAAGCCAGTGGGTCAAGCGCTACGAACGTGCTTTGAAGAGCTCCTGATTCAGATAAGTTTTACTAGGAATAATTAAGTATATATGCGTAATTGTTTAAGTAAGAGCGGCTGTAAACGTTGTACGCTACCGATATTATTAGTGTGGGGTTTTTTTTCTTGCTTAAACTAAATACGAAAACGTTAATATTAGACCTAGTAACCTGCAGAGAAAAAAAATGGCAGCTGCATTGTCATTCCATGATTTTAATTTGGATTTCAGTAGGTTCGTTAAGTGTGAGGTCTGTTATATGTATTCCTTCGATTACATAAATGATTTGTGGATGTTTAGTGCGGATGGAAGAAGGGTGTGTGCGAAATGTGACCTGAACGAGGAATTGATGAATGCGAATATGAAGTTGATGACAGAAAGTGCTAGTACCGATTGTGTCGTGAGTGCACGTTTGAAAGAGAATGGCGAGAAAGACAGGCGAAAAAATGTTAAAAAATCAGGAAAAAAGAAAAAGAGCGATTTGACAACCGTAACGGATGTTAAAAGGGATGAAAGTGAGGCGGAAAGAAACGAAATTGAGAGAACGAAGGAAAGTAGAAATGGCATGGTGCAGAAACCGCAAGTAAAAAAAATTGAAAGAATGAATGATAGCGAAAAAAGAATGACTGATGGCAAAAGTTGGACGCATGTTGGAACGAAAGTACTGAACCAAAGAAAGATGAATGACAGTAAAAGTGAGAAGAATGATAGCGAAAGTTGGACGCATGTTAGTCCGAAAGTACGGAAACAAAGAAGGATGAATGAGAGGGAAAGTGAGAAGAGAGGGTCGAGAGTTAGAAAGTTAGAAAGATTTAATGATAGAGTGAATGTGTCGCGAGGTTCAGAAGGTGAATTGGATTGGATGAAGCAAGAAATGAAATGGATGCGGAATGAAATTAAGAGAATGCAGGTCAAAACTATTAAAATAAATCATGATGGCATGAAAGAGTTAACAAAAGATGAGCGAGTGGCGTTATATGGCGACTCCATTATTAAAGGTGTGCTAGAGGATAAAATGCACAAGGTATGTTTTCCAGGCGGTAAAATGAGTAGAGTGATTGAGGCATTGAACATGAGGCGGGAACGAGCAAAAGAGTTAATTGTATTAATTGGAACAAATGATTTGAGAGAGAACAAAGAGCATGTCAAAATGAATGTCAGGAGACTGCTTGGAAAGATAAAGGAGAATAGTGTGACAGGGAAGGGTGGTCAGTGTGTTGCCTAGGTATGATTGTGGTGAAATGAGGCGGAGAGCAAGGATTATGAATGATATTCTGGCTGAAATGTGTGAGGAGATGGGAGTACAGTTTGTTAATGTGTGGAATGAGTTTGAGGGACGAAGTGAGCTGTATGGGAGCGATGGACTGCATTTGAGTGGTTATGGTGTGAGTCGCTTGGAGAGACTGCTGCTGGAAGGTAGAGAAGTGAATAGAGAGAATGAATCAGATCAAGAGGGGAGTGATGTGGAAAAGCAGGAGAGTAAGACAGGAGAGATTGAAGGAGTGGAAATGAATGTGGAAGTGAGTGGTATGAGTATAGATAATGAGAGAATGGGTGTGCAAGAGGAGCATGGAAACGGGGAGGCTCAGGGTGGACAGGGATACACAGCGTGAGAAAGGTGGATGCTCCAAGAGGAGGTGAGAGAATGTGTAGGCAGGAAAGTAATGGGATGATCAGGGATCAAAAGGAAACAGATGGAATTGCAAAGGGTTCTAAAATGAAGAAGCAGAAAGGGAAATGGCCCCAGTCCAGCATGGAGAGATCACATCGAGTGAGTGGTATCAGTGGAACTAGCTGTAGATCCAGAAATGAGTTGTTGTGTTTGTATACCAATGCTAGAAGTATAAGAAACAAGGCGGATGAAATGGTTGCACTAATTGCGTCTGTGCACCCAGAGATTGTCGGAATAAGTGAGACATGGTTAGATGAGGATGACATCCTGACAGGAATAGAGATGGAAAGGTATGATGTGTTTCGTGAGGATAGAAGGGGTAAAAAGGGAGGGGGAGTGCTATTGATGATAGAGAAAGAGTTATGTCCATACAAGGTAGAGATGCAAGGGGGAAATGGGGCCAGTGGTTTTGAGGCAGTATGGTGTGAGATAGAGGTGAATAGAATCAAATACTTGGTGGGATGTTGTTATAGACCTGGTAATGTGGATGGTGGTGATAGTGAAATGTATAGTCAAATAAGCCAAGCAAATAAGAAAAGGGTGATCATTATGGGTGATTTTAATTATGGCAATATAGACTGGAATGAAGAGATAGCAACTGGAAGTAAAGAAAATGAGTTTCTTGAGTTTTTGAGGGATAACTACCTCAGACAGTATGTAACAGAGGGCACAAGAGGATTAAGGGTCTTGGATTTGGTCATCTCATCGGAGGATGTAATTATCAATGAGGTATCAAATCATCCACCAATTGGTGAAAGTGACCATGAGGTGATTACTTGGGTGGTTGCCAGCAGTGCAAGGACCCCTGTGAAAAAAGGGTATATGTGGAACTACAAGGGGGGTGATTATGAAGAGCTCAGGAGACAGCTTGCAGGTGTAGCATGGAATGAGGAGTTAGCTGGAAAAGAGATCAATGCAGCTTGGGGGATTTTCAAAAAATATTTAGTGGATGCAATGTCTAAATATATACCACGGGTGAGAAGGTTAAATAAGTTAGGTGTGAGATGGATGAATAAAGAGATTAAGCATGCAATACAGAGAAAAAGGGCATTGTGGAGGGAGCATAAGAGAAGTGGAAGTAACCAATTTCATGAGTTCTACAAAGACCAGGCAAGGAGAGTGACTTGGTTGGTGAGAGTAGCTAAAGAGAGGTATGAACAGCAGTTAGCTAATGAAGCTAAAAAGAATCCTAGGGAGTTCTTTCGATATGTAGCCAGCAAAAGAAAGAATGATTATGGAAGGATGACATTGATTGGAGGAAATGGTATAAAGACAGCTGTTGCAGAATGTGTGGTGGAGATACTTAATGAGCAGTTCATAAAGATCTTTCAATCTTGTGAATGTGACTTCATGGAGAGATTAAGAGCAGTTGATGATGGGGAGGAGAGACTGACTGTAAGTGAGCAAGAGGTGTTTGGGGAGTTGAGTAAACTAGATGTAAATAAGGCTGTGGGACTTGATAATATATCACCGCGTATTCTGAAGGAATGTGCCAGAGAGTTGACACCTGCCTTGACATATTTTTTTAATACGAGTCTTGCACTTGGTCAAGTCCCTAAAGAGTGGAAGGAGGGCAAGATTGTGCCACTTCATAAAGGAGGTGATCGAACTCAAGCATCAAACTATAGGCCTATCTGTGTGTCGGGTGTTGTGGTTAAGTTGTTGGAGAAGCTTGTGAGAACTAGAATCCAGAGTTGGGTTGACAACAATGGTATAATCTTTGATGGACAGCATGGATTTGCTAAAGGGAGGTCGTGTTTTAGTAATCTACTTACTTATTACAATAAAGTGACTGCTTCCTTGGACAGAGGAGAAGGATACACAGTAATATACTTGGATTTCGCAAAAGCTTTTGATAGAGTGCCTCATGATAAGTTGACAGTCAAACTAGAGCAGATGGGGTTGGATATTAGATTAGTGCATTGGATTGGAGACTGGCTATCTGATAGGTATCAACAAGTTGTGTATGGGGGTGCAATATCCAGGAAAAGGAAAGTCACTAGTGGAGTGCCTCAGGGATCTGTTTTAGGGCCATTACTATTTAACTTGTATATTAATGATATTGGCGAAGATTTGGATGGAGATATTCAGTTGTTTGCAGATGATGCAAAGTTGGGACGAACCATAAAGAGTAGTGAAGATGTTGTGGCCTTGCAAGAAGACTTGAATAAATTGAGTGATTGGGCAAGCAAATGGGGGTGTGAGTTCAATGTTGCAAAATGTAAGGTTTTAAAATTTGGAAAACAAAGATGGGATGCAGAACTTATGCTTGGTAAGAATATATTGTTGGAAGTAGAGGAAATAAGAGATCTGGGAGTGATAGTGGATAAGGATCTAAAATTTAGGGGTCACATCGCCAAAATTGTGAAGACAACACAAAGACTTCTGGGAATGATGAGGAGGACACTGATGTGTAGAAGTAGGGAGATTCTTGTTCCATTGTATAAGGCTTTGATTAGGCCACACATGGACTATTGTGCCCAGATTTGGTCACCTGGTTTTCAGAAGGATGAAGAGATGTTGGAAAGGGTCCAAAGGCGACTGACTAAGGTAGTTTCTGACCTCTGGAATGTCGAGTATGAGGAAAGATTGAAAAGATGTAATTTGCAGAGACTAGTGGAGAGAAGGAAGAGGGGAGATATGATAGAGACCTACAAGTTGGTAAGGGGTTGCTATAGGATCAATGGTGGAGAAGTTCTACAGCGAATAGTGGGAGATCAGGGGAGAACCAGAGGTCATCCCTGGAAACTGTATAAAGAGGGTGTGAGTAGAGGAGTGAGAAGCAGGTTTTTTTCGTGCAGAGTTGTGAATGATTGGAATGCCTTGCCTGAGAGTGTGGTGTCTGCAAGGAGTTTGAATGTGTTTAAGACCCGGTATGATGAGATGTGTGTGAGATAAAAGGACCTCCTAGATGAGTCTTTGACTCCATGAGGTCTTGTTTAATAATAATAATAATAATAATAATAATAATTTAATGCGCCACCATGAATGTAATCATAAAAAGTTTGCATCTGAATTTACAAAGAGATTTGGCAACAAAAAAATTTGAGCATTTTTCCAACCTTAAATTAAGAATAACTGCTTTTCCTGATGCTGAAATTAAACACAGCAAACTGAAACAATATGAAGGAAACTTAGAAACATTTTATAATGATTTTGAAAATAGGTTTGAGAAACAAAAAGTTAAAGCCATGTTTTGAATTTCTTGTGAATCCTTTTGTGACTGATGTCATAAATGATGGATGCCGCACCTTTTACCATGGATGTTGCTTCAATAGAGACAGAGCTTATTGAGCTGAAGGGAGATGTGAGGTTGAATTAGTAGATAAAAGCTCATCTATAACTGACTTTTGGAAACAAATCCCAGAAGCAAAGTATCCCAATCTTCAGAAAACTGGCTTCAGAATACTCTGTTTTTGGGACAACTTACTGCTGTGAATCTTCTTCTCTGCAATGAAATTTGTCAAGTCAAAACATAGCATCATGCTATCCTCACTAACAGCCACCTCACTGAGCTTCTTAGAACAGCTTTGACATCCTACCAGTCAGATTTTAAACTATTAACTCACAAATGAAAACTCAATCAAAGCCTTCAACGAGTAGAGATTAAACATATCCTTCCTTGGTGAGTTATTTATAAATACAATTTTAAAATAATATTTTCTGTGGCTCTTGAACATTCAAAAATGTATTATATATGACTCTTATTACCAAAGATCCTGTCCACCCCTGGCATAGGCTATGCAGAGAGAATGCTGTGGAATTTGTGAATGTGTAAAGTGAGTTTGACAGATGAAAGTACTTATACAAGTATAATGGCTTGCATCTGAATTTATTTGATGATCAGAGTGTGGAAAAAGTGTTGAATGAAGTGAAAGTGAATACAAAATCAGGGAAACTAGAGCTTTTAGGGGGGAATCTGGTGAATGAGTCCACAGATATCAGTGAAGCAGTTGAGTGTAAAAATGTGCACAAAATGTCTAAGTTAGTACCACTGGTAACAAACCAGAATGGGATAGTTAGCATAAAGCATAAGGACAGCAGTGGGTCCAAGGAGAGCTATTGCATTTTATGTACACTAATGCCTGGAGCATTCAGAGCAAGGAGTTTTTGGCACTGATAAGTTCATCCTGGCCAAGGGTAATTGGCATTATTGAGACATGGCTGACAGAAGATGATATAGTTAGCGAGACAGAATGTGAAGAGTATAGTGTGTTCAAGGAGGATAGAGAAAAGAATGAGAGAGCGGGGGGGGGTGAGATGAGTATTACTGATAATAAATGGTGAACTGCAATCAAAGATAGTAGGAGTCCAACTGCCATTGAAATAGCACATTTGAGGCCATCTGATGTGAGATAGTGGCCAGCAGTGGGAATGTAATAGGTGATGGGGATAGTATGCATCAACAATAAATTGGAAGGAGGAAATGAAAAAGAGGAGAAAGGAAATGGAAATTTCCTATGAGGACAGATTGAGGGTGTTTGGGTTTAGCTGACAGGTGGAGGAGAGGGGATATGACAGAAACTTATAAGTTACTAAAGGAACTCTATAAGACTGACACAGAAGAAATTTTTCAATATATGGGGAGTAGGGGGAAAACAAGGGATCACACTTGGAAGTTGTCTAAGTTCTTTATTGGACTAGAAGGCAATTGGAGATACTGCTGCTGGAAGGTAGAGAAATAAGTGCAGAGAATGAATCTGATCAAGTAGAAAACAATGTGAAAGAGCAGGAGAGTAAGGAAGGAGAGATTGAAGTGGTGGTTATGAATGAAGAAGTGGGTAGCATGAGTACAGAGAATGGGAGAACAGGTGGCCAAGACAAACAGGGAAACTAGGAGGCTCAGAGTGAACAACGGAACACAATGTGAGAAAGGTTGATCAAGGGAAAACAGTTGGATTTGAAGAAGGTTCTAAGAAGAATAAGGTGAAAAAGAAATGGCTTCAGTTAAGTATGAAGAAGTCACATCTAATAAATGGTATCAGTGAAACTTGTCATTATTATTATTATTATATGGATATCTCCATGGAGTCAGAAAACTCATCGTGGGAGACCCAAACTAACAATATCTATCATACCTCTTCCTGAATTCATTAATAGACGAAACACTCACAACTGAGTCAGGCAATGCATTCCATTCATTCACTACTCTCCAAGCAAAAAATCTAGTTCTCATACCTATGTTAACTCTTCTTTAATTTCCAGGGATAACCTCTTGTTCTTCCATCACTATCACACAGCTAAAATATTTCCCCTGCATCAATCTTATAAAACTCTTTTAGTAATTTAAATGTTTCTATCATATCCCCTCTTCTCTGCCTATCAACTAACCTCTGTAATTTGTAATGTAGGAAGAATTTTTTTACACCACTCACCAACTTAGTCACTCTCCTCTGAACTCTCTCCGCCACCTCCTCATCCCCAAGGAATCCAGATGACTTAACTTCAGCTCAGTAATCCAGATGTGGAAGTATCAATGCCTTATAAAGAGGAATAATAATTTCTTTATCTCTGGATGTTAGTGTGTTCTTCAATAACTAAGTAATCCTATGTGCTATCTTGGACACCTTAGCCTGGAATGAGCTATTATGTTTGTATATTAATGCTAGAAGTGTAAGAGACAAGCCAAATGAAATGGTTGCATGGACTGAGTCTGTTAACCCAAAAATAGTTGGAATAAGTGAGACACAGTTGGATGAGGATAACATCTTGACAGAAATAGAGATGGAAAGTATGATGTGTTTCATGATGATAGAAAGGGTAAAAAGGGAAGGGGAGTGCTATTGATGACAGAGAAAGAGTTATGTCCATACAAGGTAGAGATGCAAGAGGGAAATAGTGGCAGTAGTTGTGAGGTAATATGGTGTGAGATAGAGGTGAATAGAAGGAAATACTTGATTTGATGTTGTTATAGACCTGATAATGTGAATGGTAGTGACCAACAAATTTATAATCAAATTAGCTAAGCAAATAAGAAAAGGGTGTTATTATGGGTAATTTTAATTATGACAAATATAGACTGGGATGATGAGATAGCAATTTGAAGAAAGAAAATGAGTTTCTAGAGTTTCTGAGGGACAACTGCCTCGAGCAGTATGTAACAGAAGGCACATGAGAGTCTTGGATTTGATCTCATCAGAGGATGCTATTATAAATGAGGAGTCAAAATCACCCTCCAGTTGGTGAGAGTGACCATGAAGCGATTACATGGGTGATTGCCAGCAATGTGAGGACCTCAGTGAGGAAAGGGTATATTTGAAACTACATGGCTGGTAATTATGAGAAGCTCAGGAGACAACTTCCAGCTGTGGCATGGAATGAGGAGTTGGGTGGAAAGGAGATCAATGCTGCTTGGAAGATATTCAAGATCTATCTAGTAGAAGAAATGTCTAAATGTATTCCAAGGGTCAGAAGGTTAAATAAGGTAGTGTGAAATGGATTGAATGAAGAGATTCTTTATTCTTATAGATGCTGAGATATATGCATGTATTTTTGAATACTTTAGCCTGGACACTCTGTATTTATAATAACCCATTCCCAATTTATCTCTGTTTAAGACCTTATGCAGCCATCCAGTGATCCAAAATGGTGCAAAACTTTGCAGGAATATATTGTACAAAATGCAGAAGTGATATCTGAGAAGGAAAAAAAAGATAGTTTCAAAATTTGCCACCAGAGGAACTGTATGATGCACCAAATGTAGATTATTATTATTATTACTTGACACCTCCAGGGAGTCCGAAGACTCATTGAGGGAGGGCACCTACTCTACAACTCTCCGTTTCCACAACTCAGTCCACCAAGTACAACTAACCGCAACTACACCAATGCCATCTACCGCCCATCACAACCACCATCACTAAAATTTCCACAGACAATCACAAACATCCATGCCCAGGACGGGATTCGAACCTGCAGCCTTTTGGCTGGAGAGCAGATACACTAACCACTCATTTTTTTCAGTGACTTGGCCAACCAGGCCAGCATTTTTCGGTGCATGTGTAAGAAGGAGAAAATGACACAAGCATAAATAACACATTTTTATTAACTTCCATTATGCATTCACAGGCTGTACTGTTCAATGTGCTGCCCTTCCCAGTATGCAACTGCATCCTTTGCACACTGTGTTCAATGGCAAAACACAGCTTATCAGGACTGATGTTGCACATATGTTGCATTATGCTGTCTTTCAGTGCTGGCAAGTTATCAGGATGATCTGAATAAACTCTGTCTTTGAAAAATCCCAAGAGCCAGAAGTCACAGGTAGGCAGATCAGGTGAATGAGGCAGCCATGCAGTAGGAAATGCAGGGCTGATCACTTTGGCTTCCATGAATTGTACCACAGACCTACTGATGTATAGATGGGCCCCATCGACTGAATCCATGCACAGGTGCTGCCGTAACTGTGGCACAACAAAATTGTTTATCATATCCCAACACCTCTTGGCAATAAATGAGCAGGTCATAGGACCCAACTGGTGAATGTCTTCAAAAAAGAATGGTCCAATGATAAATGAAACTGTAAACCTACACCAGACAGTATCTTTGGGTTACTGTCTGGTTTGGGTTAAAGGAATTTGTTGGAAATGTCCCACTCAAAGGATTCTTTGAGTGGGACATTTGTGAATAAGGAGGAGACATCAAAACTGACCATTATGTCAGCATGTTTGAGTGTAAGGTTTTCTATGCTGGCTTTGAAGTGGGCTGAGTTTTTTTATGTGTGAAGGTGTGTTGCCAGTATAGTGTGAGATAGCTTTGGCCAAATGTTTAGTTAGTTTGTATGTGGGAGAATTATTGTTTCCTCCACCATCAGGGCTTTAGAAGAAATAATAGATTCCTGCTTCTTCCTCACCTACTGTTTGTTGTACCTGCGTGCACGTGTCTTGTTCTTAAGTTTCTTGAAAATGGCAATGTGACGTTGCCAAAATATTGAAGTATATTAAAATTTATTTTAATGTATATCCTAGTTGACATTGTAATTTCCTTAAATTATTTAGTAAAAAATGCATAACCAATGTCTAAGCCTTTCCACGAGAATTCCTATTCTATATATTATTATTATTATTATTGCCCAAGACTTCATGGAGTCACAGACTCATCTGGGAGGTCCTTTTATCACACACACACATCTCATCATACCGTGCTTTGAACACATTCAAACTCCCTGCAGACACCTCGCTCTCAGGCAAGGCATTCCAATCATTTACAACTCTGCACGAAAAAAACCTGCCTCTCACTCCCCTACTCACACCTTCTTTATACAGTTTCCAGGGATGACCTCTGGTTCTCCCCCCGTTCCCCCACTATTCTCTGTAGAACTACTCCACCATTGATCCTATAACAACCCCTTACCAACTTCTAGGTCTCTATCATATCTCCCATCTTCCTCCTGCCCACCAGACTCTGTAAATTACATCTTCTCAATCTTTCCTCATACTCGACATTCCAGAGGTCAGAAACTACCTTAGTCAGTCGCCTTTGGACCATTTCCAACATCTCTTCATCCTTCTGAAAACCCGGTGACCAAATCTGGGCACAATAGTCCATGTGTGGCCTAATCAAAGCCTTATACAATGGAACAAGAATCTCCCTACTTCTACATGTCAGTGTCCTCTGCATCATTCCCACAAGCCTTTGTGTTGTCTTCACAATTTTGGCTATGTGTCCCTTAATTTCAGATCCTTATCCACTATCATCCCCAGATCTCTTATTTCTTCCACCTCCAACAATGTATCCTCACCAAGCATAAATTCTGCATCCCATCTTTGTTTTCCAAATTTTAAAACCTCACATTTTGCAACATTGAACTCACATCCCTATTTCCATGCCCAATCACTCAATGTATTCAAGTCTTCCTACAAGATCACATCCTCACTACTCTTCATGATTCGTCCCAAATTTGCATCATCTGCAAACAATTGAATATCTCCATCCAAATCTTCACCTATATCATTAACATACAAGTTAAACAGTAATGGCCATAAAACAGATTCCTGAGGCACTCCGCTAGTGACTTTCCTTTTCCCTGACATCGCTCCCCCATACACAACTTGTTGATACCTATCAGACAGCCAATCTCCAATCCAATGCACCAATATAATATCCAACCCCATCCGCTCCAGTTTGACTATCAATTTATCATGAGGTACTTTATCAAAACCCTTTGCAAAATCCAAGTATATCACTGTGTATCCTTCTCCTCTGTCCAAGGAAGCAGTCACTTTATTGTAATAAATAAGTAGATTACTAAAACGACCTCCTTTTAGCAAATCCATGCTGTCCATCAAAGATAACACTATTGTAGTCAACCCAACTCTGGATCCTAGTTCTCACACGCTTCTCCAACAACTTAACCACAACACCTGACACACAGATAGGCCTATAGTTTAATGCTTGAGTTCGATCATCTCCTTTATGAAGTGGCACAATCTTGCCCTCCTTCCACACTTTAGGAACTTGACCAAGTGCAAGACTCGTATTAAAATAATATGTCGAGACAGGTGTCAACTCTCTGGCACATTCCTTCAGAATACGCGGTGATATATTATCAAGTCCCACAGCCTTATTAACATCTAGTTTACTGAACTCCCCATACACCTCTTGCTCACTTACAGTCAGTTCTCTCCTCCCCATCATCTACTGCTCTCAATCTCTCCATGAAGTCACATTCACAAGATTGAAAGACCTGTATGAACTGCTCATTAAGTATCTCCACCACACATTCTGCAACAGCTGTCTTTATACCATTTTCTTCAATCAATGTCATCCTTCCATAATCATTCTTTCTTTTGCTGGCTACATATCGAAAGAACTCCTTAGGATTCTTTTTGGCTTCATTAGCTAACTGCAGTTCATACCTCTCTTTAGCTACCCTCACCAACCAAGTCACCCTCCTAGCCTGGTCTTTGTAGACCTCATGGAATTGGTTATTTCCACTTTGCTTATGCTGCCTCCACAATGCCCTCTTTTTCTGCATCGCATGCTTAATCTCTTTATTCATCCATCTCACACCTACTTTATTTAACCTTCTCACCCTTGGATTTGAAAAGATAGTCCAAGTACAAATGAAACATAACCCTCATGCCCCATTCAAACCATATGTTAAGTTAGCAACTCTGATTTGCTCTCCTAAGGACAAACTCCATCCTCTAGCATATCCATAAGTATATGAAGTTCTTTGTGGTTGTGACTTGGTCTACTATGGATAGACAGGAAGATCCATTCAGGAACATCTGCATTGGCGAATATAAGAAATACATTAGCTGCCATTATTATGGCAATTCAGGACTGGCAAACCATGCTTTGAATATCCCTTGACACAAGGACATAGGTTAGAGAGATTAATTTTAGAGTTAGCCATGGGTATTATTATTATTAACTGACATCCCCAAGGAGTAGAGTAAAGTGCCTTCCCGTGATGAATAAGGATTCATCACGGGAAGGCACTTTACTCTACTCCAATACATACATCTCACCATTTCTCCTATTACACCTTCTACTCTACTTAATTCTCCAACTACACACAATGCCAGCTACCACCCACCAACTAAAACAACAACAGAATTTTTTGTGTGTAAACAGTGTTCTCATGGCCAATTTACCTGTATGCAAGATGAAAATCCCGAGTTTCCGGGAGGAAAACCCTGCTACCTCCATATGAGATCAGTTAACTCAAATTCAACTGAAAAAGTCCATATAAAGATTCCTCTTATTGTAATGAGAATTGAATTCGGGTGTTTTCCAACCGAAGGGCACAATGTCCCATTGTTTTTCCAATGGGAATGAGGCATTCTAATCTTAATAAGTATTATTATTATTATTATGTGACACCTCCAAGGAGTACAAGGACTCATTGTGCGAGGGTACTTCACTCTGCTACACACATCTAACCGTCTCTCCTACTACTTAATTCTCGTACTACACACACCCATCACCACCAACAGTATTTTTTGTCTGTAAATTGCATGTGTTCTGAGGGCCAATTTGCCTGTATGCAGGATAAAAACTAGTTTCCAGGAGCACCCCTGATATTGGTGCTCCTGAGCACCCAGGAGCACCAATCTCATACAGAGGTATCACCCTGCTGCCTCTGTATGAGACTGACCTTTTTATGGGCTTTGTCATTTGAAGGTTCCTCTTGTAATGATTAGAATTGAACTTGGACCTTTTCCAATCAAAGGGCACAATATATTGTCACTCTTCTAATTGCACTAGACAGGTACTTATGGCTGCATTAATCTACCAAAAATCTGGAAGGCACTGATCTTAAGACAAACTCCTACACAACTGTCATAACTTCTTTTATACATTAGAGGGCACTGCATTAGGAATTTAGATCTTTTATCTGTTACAATTTGAATTGTTTCACTTACTCACTATTGCATGTAAATGATAACATGTTTTGCTCTGAGGATGCTGGCTTGAAATCCAGTGAAATATAAGCCAGTTAATAAACATCCTTTTATAATCCAGTATTTCATTTGGAGTTGTAATACTGTTAAAATAAGTTAAGGCTGCCAACAAAATTTGCTTTCATTATTTTTTATTTAAAAATCTATCTTATCCGTTTCTAAAATATGACTGAAATTAAAAAAAGTCATTTCCTAAGATAGTATTTGTATGGTATACAGTTTCATTTTCTATGAAAATATTTGGAAGCAGTGGTCTCCAAAGATTAGCAGTTTAGCAGAAGAACACTACGTGAAGACTTGCATATTCTTAATTTCTATGGAAGGGTAGCTGCAACTAAGACAAACATCAACAGTAACAATCAAATCAATAGCTCAGACTACAAAAGGTATAAGGAACATCAAGACTGTCCGTAGTACTGGAGGTCTGTGATAGCAAGCAACAAGTCACCCTACACTCTTTTCCAACTGGATGTGTGAGTAGGTGTGACAGATGACTCGGAAATGCCTTATGTTTGAGAACTATCCCAACCAATCAACTATGAAGTCACACAAGAGGTATAATGGGCTAGAGATGTTTTTCCTGATACAGTATCAGATATTTGGGCACATGACCTGAAAAGATGATGTCATTCTGAAGTTTGTACTGGTAACATGATGTCAGGAAAATATACGGAAAAAATTTCCAGTCCTGATCTCAAACTAACATACTTTTGGAATGAAATGGAACTGGATGCTGGGTAGACTAGTGCATCCAACAACATTTGTGGACTGGTAGTCATGTTAAAATAAGAATGGTCCAAAATCATAGTCTTTGTAAGCATACATAAATAACTTCATTCATTTCAGCAAACAGAGTTCAATAATAAATAATATTTCAAAAAATACATGGTGTTTTAATTACTTTTATTAGTTATTACTAATTAGTTATTCAGACAACTGAAGAAATTAAATTCCCTGCTAGATGAGGTCATAAGTTTGGATGTAGACGCTATTGAAAGACAAAAAACTCATTTTGCAAGGCCTCCCAGGTTTTATGGTCTACCAAAAATACACAAGACAGATATTCCTCTTCATCCTATAGTGGATTGTATTGATTCTCCTACTTATCGCATAGCGAAATATCTAATCTAAATTATTAAAATCACACATTGGCAACTCAAGCTCTTTTTTGAAAAACTCTTCTGATTTCTTAAATAAATTGAAAAACATCACTTTACAACCTACAGATCTTATGGTAATCTTTGATATAGAATCTTTATATATGAATGTACCTCTCAAAGAGACTTTAGAATTACTTGCTGACATCTTCCCACAAGATATTATAAAGTTATTTGATTTCATATATCAAATCTGGATATTTCTTATATCGAAACAAATTTTACAACCAAGTGGAAGGAACAGCCATGGGAAGTCCACTCTCACCTGCTCTTGCCAACTTTTATTTAGAACATCTAGAAGAAGTCCTGTTCTCATCTATATTCCCTCACCCATCCTTTTCGGTTAGATATATAGACGACATCTTTGCTATATGGCCTCACAACAGAGACTCCTTACCTTCCTTTTTAAGCAGTATCAATTCCTTACATCCTCATATAAAGTTTACCATGGAGATTGAAAAAGACAACAAGTTATCTTTTTTAGACATCCTTCTCATCTGTTCACCTTCTGGTATTCCTACAACAACAGTTTACAGAAAACCAACTTTCACAGGTCATTATATATTCTCAAAGAATCTGCTCATCATCTTTGTCAAAAAACAGGCATCATAAAATGTTTAATCCGACGAACCAAAACTAACTGTTCAACTTCTCCTTTATTACAGAAAGAACTTTCGACTATCAAACATCACATGAAACTAAATGGCTTCTCTGCAAAGAGTACACAATATCTTTTCGATTCTTACAATCCAACACAGAACAGCAAAGATTCAATACGATGAGTTCCAATTCCTTACATTTCCGGGATTTCAGAACCAATTTCAAGAATTCTGAAGAAATATGATTTAACAGCAACTTATACACCTATTAACAAATTATCCACCCATTTTCCTTCATCTAAAGATAAACACTCAACCTTGTCTCTACCTGGTGTGTATCAAATTCCTTGTAATTGTAATCTTTCCTACTTTGGACAAACTGGACGTTCTATAGAAAAAAGAATTCAAGAGCATCAATCATCAATTCAACACAACAAACCTGAGAAATCTGGATTAGCTCAGCATGGATTAGAAACAAGCCACAACATCCTTTGGTCCAAGACTCTCCTCCTACACAGATGTCGCTACAAATTTGAACGTTTATTTAAAGAAAGTGTGGAGGCATTACTTCAATGTCCTAACTTGAATCGTAATGACTGTATATCTAAATCAAAAATTTGGGAAAGTTTAATCAGGATAACACGTTAATTTTTTTTTTTTTTTTTTTTTTTTTTTGTAAATTTCCTATATTAGTCTAATGTTATTTAAGATTATTATATGAATTTCTGAATTAATATTTTTAATTATGACTTTAAAAATGTTTACTCTTCTATTGTTTGTATTCCACAAAGTGGAATAAGAACAATTGAATGATCAATTGTTTGGGATTTCAGAACCAATTTCAAGAATTCTGAAGAAATATGATTTAACAGCAACTTATACACCTATTAACAAATTATCCACCCATTTTCCTTCATCTAAAGATAAACACTCAACCTTGTCTCTACCTGGTGTGTATCAAATTCCTTGTAATTGTAATCTTTCCTACTTTGGACAAACTGGACGTTCTATAGAAAAAAGAATTCAAGAGCATCAATCATCAATTCAACACAACAAACCTGAGAAATCTGGATTAGCTCAGCATGGATTAGAAACAAGCCACAACATCCTTTGGTCCAAGACTCTCCTCCTACACAGATGTCGCTACAAATTTGAACGTTTATTTAAAGAAAGTGTGGAGGCATTACTTCAATGTCCTAACTTGAATCGTAATGACTGTATATCTAAATCAAAAATTTGGGAAAGTTTAATCAGGATAACACGTTAATTTTTTTTTTTTTTTTTGTAAATTTCCTATATTAGTCTAATGTTATTTAAGATTATTATATGAATTTCTGAATTAATATTTTTAATTATGACTTTAAAAATGTTTACTCTTCTATTGTTTGTATTCCACAAAGTGGAATAAGAACAATTGAATGATCAATTGTTTGTATTCCACTTTGTTTTTTAAAACTATTCCTATGCAGCCATTGAAGATGGTCTATAATATTCAGACCGAAATATCTGGCAAATTAAAATTATTACTGTGCAAACGTGTATATATTTCTAATCATTATGTCACAAGTATCGTTAAAAAATCATAAATGGTAATTATCTGTGAATATTGGTTAGCATGGATCTCCAATGATGAGTCTTATGACTCCTTGAGATACTCATAAAATAATAATAATTCATTTGGGGAAAATTTGGAGAAAAGAGTAAAGCTAATAATAAGAAATAAGAAAAGTTTTATTGACTATGTTATTTTTGATAGTGATGTTTTCTCACTGGTTCAGGACACTAGAGTGTACAGAGGATTTGAAATTGGAATTGATCACCATTTAATCTTGAGCAGGATAAATTGAATTTTATATTGAAAACAAGTACATGTAAGAAAGTTTTAAAGCAAATAAAAGTTGAGAAGTCTCAAATGTGAACTGTAGACTAAAATACATAAACATTATTCAAGAAAAAATGAAAGAGTTTGAGTAGAAGAACCAAACCTTGAAGAAAACATTGATTGATTCAGCCAGAGAGGCATGTGGTGAAACTGTCTGCAAGGATAGAAAAATCAAAACTCCTTTGTAAACACAGGAAATTAAAGAGGCAGTGAAGGAAAAGAAGAAAGCATATCAAAAGTTCTAGTGAATAAGTCAATCTGTGCTCTTAGAGAATACAGAGAGAAATGTAAGACAACTAAACGCTGTGTAAAATTAGCTAAACAAAAGTCAAGGGAATACTTTGGCAAGAACATAGAAAATAAATAACAGGAAGATGGTGAGATATTCTGGAGGCTGTTGAAAAAGCTCAGAAATGGAAGAAAGAGTGGTGTAAAAGAAATTAGAGATGATAAAGGTGACATGAAAACTGGAGAAAAAGATATCCTTGATGTTATTTGCTAATTTGAAAAATTGCTAATGAAACAATCAGTGACAGCATAGTCTTATGTGAAGCAGCAAAAGAATTGTCAGTGCCCTTGATCATTTTATTCAATTTGAGTCTTCGGTCTGGATTAGTCCTGAGGGGATGGAAAGAGGGGAAAATAGTACTAATGCATAAGGGAGGTTCCAAGACTGCTGTTGCAAATTATCAACCAATCAGCATATCAGGAGTCGTTGTCAAGGTTTTGGAGAAAGTAGTCAAGAAAAGAATACAGGAATGGATAGATAATAACAGGATACTGTATGGGGGACAGAATGGCTTTGTGAAGGGTAGATCATGCCTCACTAACTTGCTCACGTTTTATAACACAGTGACGGTTGAGCTGGTTAAGGGTAATGGGTTTACAGTCATACTACTGGACCTTGCTAAGGCCTTTGACAGGCTACCACATGGAATTCTAATCAGCAAATTGCAGCATATGGGTATGGATATAGGGCTGGCGAGATGGATAGCAGGGTGGTTGACAGAGAGATATAACAGGGTAGTTTATTCAGGAGTAGAGTCCAAAAGACAGCCTGTGACTAGTGGTGTGCCGCAGGGTTCTATTCTTGGACCACTATTTAATTTGTTCATTAATGATATCAGAAAGGATCTGAGAGGAACTGTTCATTTGTTTACTGATGATGCAAAGTTGGGTAGAGCAACAGTGAATGCACATGATGTCAAAATTTTGCAAGACTGGATAGATTTGGATAGATTGGGGAACTGGGCTAAGGAGAATGGATGTCAATTTAATGTGGCAAAGTGTAAGGTTATGCATTTTGGGGTGAAAAGATTAGTAGCAGTATACCACATTGGTGGAACTATACTCCAGGAGATTGACGAAGCCAGGGATTTAGGGGTGTTGGTGAATAGGGAATTGAAGTTTAGGGGGAACATTGCAAAAGTGGCTAAATCAGCTCATCAAATCACTTGGATGCTGAAGAATACTTTGACGAGCAGAGACAAGCAAGTTTTCGTTCCTCTGTATCGAGCCTTGATAAGACCCCATCTTGACTACTGTGCCCAGATCTGGATGCCAGGGTTTCTTCTTGATGGAAAGGAGGTAGAGAGGATCCAGAGGTGAGTGACCAAGATGATAGCAGGTTCATGGAATGAACCTTATGAGAACAGTTTGAAGATTTGTGGGTTGCAGACATTGGTTGATAGGCGGCAGAGGAGCGATATGATTGAAACATTCAAATTACTGAAGGGTATCTATAAGATTAATTCAGAGGATATTTTCCAGAACAGGTCTGGTGATGGGAGGACACTAGGAACCATCAATGGAAAAATGGGCAAGAGTGTGGTTAGTAAAGGTGTTACAACTAGGTTTTTTGCATGGAGAGTGGTGAAAGAGTGGAATAAGTTGCCAGAGTCTGTTGTGGGTGCCATGACTATGAGTGGGTTCAAGGCAAGGTATGATAGATACTGTATGGAAGCTGAATAGTTGTGGACATGATGTTTAGGGCATCCCTAGAGGAGTCTAAGGACTCCTTGGAGTTGTCCGTAATAATAATAATAATAATAATAGTGGTAAAAAAACACTGATCAGGCAAGCAATCAGGAATACATAACCATACTTGAAGTAGAAAAAGCCATCAAAAGCCTGAAATATGGAAAGACAGCTGGAGTAAATAATATTCAACCAGAAATACTCAAGTATGGAGATATAAAAGTCTTACAGTGGCTGCACTGCGTAGTTCAGAAGGCCTGGACAAAGGGAAGAATTCCAGATGATTGGAGTAGAGATCTCATAGTACCCATATATTAAAAGGGAAATAAAACTGAATATAAGAATTACAGAGGTATTTCCCTACTGAGTGTTCCTGGTAACATTTATGCAAGTATACTTGAGAAATGGTTGAGAAGGATTGTGGAAGGGAAACATGGTGAAGAACAAGCTAGATTCAGACCAAATATAGGCTGTCAGGATCAGATTTTCACCTTATGATAAATAGTTGAAAAATCATGAGAATATAACAAAAATCTGTATTTAAGTTTTGTAGGTCTAGAAAATAATGATGAAACAATGTCTAGGAAACAATGAAACAAATTTTTTTCAAAACAATGATGTCCCACACTGTTTAAAAAGGAAGACATTTAACCAGTGTATACTTCCAATCATCACATATGGTTGTGAAAATTGTCGCTAACAAAAGCACTGGCAAATAAACTAACAACAACTGAAAGAAAAATGAAGAGGTTGATGCTAGACATCACATTAAAAGATAAGAAGTGAAACACACCTGGATAAGAAGCCAGACTCACATCACTGACATCATTCTTCACCATAAACGACTAAAATGGAAATGGGCCTGACAGGAGAGAAAATGCACGATGGACTACTATAGTAACGAACTGGATTCCAAAAGACGGGAAACAAGGTCGAGGACGTCCTAAAAGAAAGTGGAGTGATGAACTGTCAAAAATTTGCAGAAAATGGCTGAAAAGAAGAAGAAAGAGGTCTAGAAAAAGGCATATGACAAGGTGCCAAAAGAAAAGCTATTCAAAATGTTACAGTTATGTGGTATCAATGGAGAATTATATCAAGCAATACTTAGTCTTTATTTGAGTTGTAAGTCAGCAGTTAGAATTGAAGGACATATAGGAAGATGGTTTGATATTAAATCTGGTGTCAGACAAGGATGTACATTATCCCCTCTGTTATTCATTATCTAATAGGGATCACAGTATGAAGGAAAGTGATATTAAACCTGATATCAAAATTATAGATGTTAATCTCAGCCCTTTACTTTATGCAGATAATGTTATACTTTTAAATAAATCGGGTACAATTCTGCAAGATTCCCTCACTAAATTGAATAACTGTTATAATAGATTTGTTATGAAGGTCAGCAATTACAAGACAAAGACAATGAAAATAGGCAGAAATGATGTAGAAAGTAATCATATCACCAATTTCAGATTAGTTAAAAATGGGAGATATACTTTAGAATATCAAGCTTTGATCAGTCATTCCATTAAACTCTAAAAATGATGAAAATTAGAGAAGATGGATGAATGAATTCACCAGACTAATGTGTCAACAGCCAAAGAACCTTCCTAGAATGATAATGAAAATGAAAGATCCCCGATTTAGTATTTGCTTAGATCTTTTAGAGGGTTATAACTAGACAGTTGGACTCCCTGGAGGTGTCACATAATAATAATAATAATAATAACAATATTTTTAAATGGTGCTATTACTGGTGATGACACGCAAGTAACTTCTATCGATAGGGTCTATTGATTAATCATAATTGGAACAGAAACTTAAATCACTTCCTGTATTTAAAAAAAAATACAAGGCTTTCTATTATTATAAGAATGCAATGACTTATCAAACACAACAGATAAAAGATGAGAAATATTTTATTATCAGTATTTCACATTCAGTTTGAAATAAATATTAATCCTGCACCCAGGAGGTCCTGTACCATGTATAGGCAAGTACTAAAGGAAAAGGAACCCTGTTGATATATATATTATTATTATTTTTTTTTGTAGTAAGCTAGAGTTTGTAGTTCGTGTATTGAGGCTTAAGTGCTGTGAGGACATCATGTTGGAGGCTTAATGGATTGTATACAGGATGTTGGCGATGTCAACATGCTGTATACAATCCATTCTCCTTTTTCTCTTTTATTTCATCTGATTCTGTTCTTAGGACAGTCTTTCAACAACTACAAACTCTTCATGTTGGAGGCTTAATGGATTGTATACAGCACTCAGAAAGGATTAAAACAGAATTTAATACTTCCTATATTTCATCTCAGTCACTGAGACATCTTCAGGGATTACAAAAAATCTAATGTAACACATACACAAATAGCACACAATACTAAGTCAACCACGACTCTAAAGTTTTATTTAGGTGGAGAGCCCTCATGGGTGGTTGTAGGTGGCTTGGAATATAAGGTGGGATCACTGATGATAAGTGTTTCACAAATCTTAGGAAGCTTAATGCAACCGTATTTGTTTAGATTTGGTTGGTACTTGAGAGCTGCTGCAGATTCTAAAAATAGTCTCTCTTTTTTGAATTTGCTGTGGTGGAGCATGGTTTTTTTTCCGTGAGATCCTGTAGGTTGTATCCAAGACATGGTCAGTCAGGCCTGGCTGACCATAGTCATGGTTGCAGATGCATGACTGGTGTTCCTCTAGGTGGATGGTTGCTGATCTGCCTGTCTGTCCAAAGTATGCCAGCTTACAGGAACAAGGTACTTTATAAACTCCAGGAACTGAGAGAGGAGGGAGCTGATCTTTTGAAGAACAGATAAGGATAGCAAGTTTTTGGTAGGGCTTAAATGTTGTGGTGGAGCATTGTACTGTGTGTAGGTTATACTTTTTTTTTAAATCTTGGCTATTTTTTCCAATGTACTACAGATGTAGGATATGGTGATGGCATTTCTGAACTCTTTCTGAAGAGATGGCCAGGGAATGGGGGGGGAGGAACTTATTATTTTTTTAATACTGTGTTCGCTGTACCCATTGGAGAGGAACATGTGTATGTGGTCAAGCTCAGTTGCAAGGGCAGTTCCACTGGAACAAAGATTGCGGGCTCTCTTGTTTAGAGTTTTAATAATGCCATATTGTTGACCGGGGTGGTGGTGGGAGAGTTTGTGAATGTATCTGCTTGTGTGTGTAGGTTTTCTATATTCGATATGAAGGAAAGTGTACCATTAAGAAGGCATTTAACTAAGGTGTCTACAAAGGGTAAACTGTTGTTCTTTTCCCTTTCCATTGTCATCCACATATCTTAGGCAGATAGAAGGTTTGAGATGGGCTGAGCCTATGGCACATTTTTCAAAATTTTCCACATAAAAATTGGCAAGAGGAGAAACCCATGGTAGTTCCCTCTATCTGCTTGTAGATTTTGTTCTTCCAAGAAAAACAACCAAAATTGATGGCAAAGGAAAAGAGATCAAAGATGTCAGAAGGAAACACGTTTTCTAAGAGTGTTAAGGTATCAATTAAGGGAATATTGGTAAACAGTGAGGAGATGTCAAAGCTTACCAATATGTCTGTGTTATTTAAGATTAGATTTTCTATTAGGGTTTTAAATGGGTAGAGTTTTTTATATAGGATGTGGAAAATCCAGTGAGGGTGGTCAGAGAGTTAGCTAGCTGTTTTGATAGTTTGTAGAAAGGTGCGTTAGTGGCATCTACTATAGGTCTTAGTGGGGAATTGGGTTTGTGGATTTTTGGTAAACTGTATATTCGGGGAGACAGGAACAGAAAGGTTTGAGTTTTTTTCGTAATGTCCGGAGGCCAGGAAGATACTTTTTTTAAGCAAGTTTTTTAATTTTTTAACTTGTATTTTTGTGAGATTGTGGTCTAGTGGGATGTAGGTAGAGCAATCTTGGAGGATTGCTCGCACCGAAAAATCTCTATTTTTCGATGCGACACTGAAAAAAGTGCCGGTGCTAGATGTAATATATAATATCGAACACGGGATCTGTCGCTTGACGCCGGAGATAGCAAATAACATCAGACTTGACATCGCCAACATCCTTGCCCAGTCTTCGTCTCCAAAAAGTAATTTATCGTCTGGCCAATGCACTGCTCTCAGGAAATTACAGTAAGACAAAAGTATCGTCATCACAAGAGCAGATAAGGGAAATGCCACAGTCATCCTTAATGACATGGAATACAATCGAAAAATGGAGATTATCCTTCGAGATCTCTCTACCTACATCCTACTAGAACACAATCACCCACATTGTTGGCTTAGTATTGTGTGTTATTTGTGTATATTTTACATTAGTTTTTTTGTAATCCCTGAAGCTGTCTCAATGACTGAGATGAAATATAGGAGGTATTAAATTCTGTTTTAATCCTTTCTGAGTGCTGTATACAATCCATTAAGCCTCCAACATGAAAAGTTTGTAGTTGTTGAAAGACTGTCCTAAGAACAGAATCAGATGAAATAAAAGAGAAAAAGGAGAAGCAGGTTCACTGAATTTGTAGTTATACTATAAAAGCATGGTGACAGCCATTACTAGGGTGACCAACTCTCCCATATTTCCCAGGAACTCCTGTATTTTGGCTAATTTTTTTGGATCATCCCGGCTCCCGTATTGATCTTCAAATATTCCCGTATTTTTCATATTCAATCATTGTCGTTAATTTTTCAATGTATATTATAACTGACAAATACAATTCTACACTAATATCAATAGTTTGAAAAATTCTAATCAATACAATTCTGTTCCGGCCAATGAATATACATGGGTGTTCAGGCAAAGATGTTATATCATTGCGTTGATCTTGTAACCTTTGGGGCCATTTTAATAATCGATACCCATTCGAAATAATCAAATTGTTGGTAGCGATTTTTGATATACACTTCTGGATTTAGTTTGTCTATTTCCTATCTTGCGTTCTTATCAGCCGTTGTGTCTGCATTCATTCTCAAATTATTTTCAGTATCCTTGAACATCGAGTGCCATAGTACATTTTCGCAATGGATAGTGATGGTGAAACGGGAAGTAATAATGTAAAAAAGGCAACCAAAAGAGAAATGTAAATATTTGTGTTTTTATCTGAAGAAATGGGAAGAATAGTACTCGTGGCTAAAACCTGTGCCATCCAACGTTCACAAAGCTAATTGTGACATTCTAGCACTGAAGGACAGAAACGGAGAGAAAAAGATAAGAAGACTTAAACAACACTGCAGGTGAGAAAGATGTTTCCTCTAGTGGTGAGATATTTTGACCCTCTAAGTGGCATAAAAACAGGCTCCTGGACTTCATTGAGCAAGCTGATGAGACAGCTAACACCGTTCATAGCATGATAAAATCTTCCCTTGATGAGCACAATTTAGATGTAAAAAATGTTACTTCATATTGTGCAGATAATGGACACGGGAATCACGGGAAACATAATTCTGTAATGAAGCTGCTCGCAGAAGACAATGAAAACATGGTTAAAGCAAACTGCTGCAATCATATTTTGCATAATGCAACCAAACATGCCTCTGATGGATTGGATATTGATATTGAAATGATAGTTTTAAAAATTTATGGACACTTTGCAGTATCTGCAAAAAGAAGAGAAGAATTAAAATCATTCTTTGATTTTCTTGAAGCAGAATGGTCTGAAATTCTTCGTCATGTTCCTACTCGGTGGCTTTCTTTGACAACAGTTGTAGATAGGTTAATAAAGAACTGGTTACGTATTAAGAGTTATTTTAAAAGTGTCAACGACTGTCCAACAATCTTGAAAAAACAATTCACTGATGAGGATCCAGAAAAAGAGTGTGTTGTTGAAGTATACCTTAATATTTTTCTAGCATTGGTGCTATACTTGTTCAAGCTGCCAAATCCCTTGACACTGCAGATCTTAGTATCATTGAATGCTACAGTACAATGCAATGTTTAGGTAGTAAAATTCAACAGAGGGTTTTTTGCTAATGCCACTGAAAAAATTTTAAACTGTATGACTCCAGCCCTACAAAAAAAAATTAAAGATGATTTTGTTAGTTTTTACTGAATTGTATGAGTACATTTCCAAGATTTTTGATTTATCTGATGCAAATCCCATCTTGTGCCCCTAAATTTGGACAGTGAACTTTCTTTCAGGCATTTGCAAGCCACTGTTCAACAATTTCATATTGATATTGTAAATGAAGATAATCTGTATGAAGAGTTTTGTAGTGAGTGAGTGTTGTGAATATGGTGAAATCAGGAAGTACTGAACAAAAGTGGGTGAATAAATTTACTGAATTAAATAACAAGAAAATCAATGTTCCAAATCTAGGTAAAATTTTAGGCTTTGTGTTAAGTATTCCAGGCTCAAATGCCCACACTGAAAGAATGTTGAACAATATTCTCTCAGTGTGAGTCCATTTATCTGTCCATTTATTGTTCAATGATGATCAATAAATGGACAGATCAGAGAAATCAAAGTAGCTTAGAATTAATTAAATTAGAACTAATGGTAGTGATCAATTTTGATTATGATTGTAAAGAGTTTTTGCAGTTTGCACAAGGAGACAAGAAAATCAAAGCTGCTGCTGCATCTGTTGATAAATATAAATAAGTTTAATCTAAGAAGTATGGATATTTTAATTGTAAGTATAAATGTTTAAAATTATATTAAATATTTTGATATGCTATAATTTAAATTGTTATTTGTATATTTTAAATATAAATCATTCTATCAATTAATATAGGATTCACATCCCAAAAATTTCGCTAAAATTTGTCGTGACCCAATCTCCCTTATTTTCTTGTTCAGAAGTTGGTCACCCTAGCTGTTACTCATATTTTAACAGGCTTAGTGGAAAGCAGAGGAATGATAGTTCAGTGGAATGATATCCATGAAAGTAAGTAGCAGTAAAACAAAGACATAAGACTGAACCAGATTTTTCATGTAATAACAGCTCAGAGGGCATTATGAATTTTTAAGATGGTTTTTGGTGTACCAACCCAAACATAAGAACAATACTCTAAGGCTGAGGAGATCTATAAAGTGTAAGTCTTGAAGGTCACAAATAGTATTTTGAATGAAAAAGGACCCAGTACTTTGAAGCTGAAGAAGCTAATGATAAGTTTATGACAGGAAAGTCTAGACTTACCTCTAGACTTTACCTGTCTATGGAGAGAAGTTTGATTCTGTCTACTGATTTGTGTGTTATCAAAATTAAGGGAAGACGAATTCACATCCTTTTGGGACAGAAAAAGGAAAAAAAACAACAACTATAGTTTGGTATCGCTAAAGGTGACTAGAGCTGTTTTCACTTGATTGAAGAATGACACAATGGTCTGTATTTAAGATACTGTTTTGAAAGATCTTGAAGATTGGGATGTTTGCTTAATGCAAGGATTGTCAAATGAGTAGGAGACATGGAGTGTACTATTATTATTATTATTATCTGAGTCCCTGATTCCCTGAATACTACACATTGTTCAAACTAGCTGTCATACTTTCCCTTAAACTCATTCACACTAGATGCACTCAACCACTTCAAGAGACAAACTATTCTCCTCACTCAATGATATGCGAGAGAAAAATCTAGCTCTTATCCCTTTCTTGACTGTGAACAAACTTAAAACTTTCATGGATGCCCCCATGTTCTCTCCCCACCTTCCACATAACAAAATATTTCATCAGACAACATCCTATAACTCCCATTCAAAAGTTTATAGACCTCTATCATATCACTCCTCTTTCTCCTGTTAACCACAGTCTTTAGTTCACATGCTCTCAATCTGTCCTTATAAGCTACATTCCATAATCCTGATATAATCTTTGTAACTCTTCTTCGTACTCTTTCCACAGCTTCTTTATTTCTTGGAACCGGAGACAATATCTGCAGTAGTTAAAGTGCAGTCTTATCAAGACCTTTAAAGAGGCAAAATGACTATCAAATCCTTACATGTCAAGATTCGTTTCAACATCACAATTATCTTCTGAGATGCAATCTTTGCTATGTGACCTTTGGACTTCTAATTGGTATCCACCATAACACCAAGCTCCCTAGTTTCATCAGCTTCTTATAGCATAACCCCACTAATATAAAATTCTGCTGGAAATCTTATTGTGCCGGCATAACTTTATACTTACTAACACTGAACTGACAGCCATTATCATTTGCCCAAATTTTCAGCTTAGTCATATCATTCTGTAAGTGCTGGATATCAGTAGCATCCCTGATTGTTGTTCCCAACCTTTGCATCATCAGCAAACAATTGAACATCTCCTGTTAGATCTCTACGTAATATTATTAATGTATAGATTAAACAATGGTCTAAGGACTGATCTCTGGGGTACAGGGATCAGTTGTCCTGTTATAGCAAAACTATGGATAGGGTTATTGGTCAGCAAGATAGGGTCAGTCATGTATAACAGGTATATATGACATTAACAAGTAGGTGGCATTAGAGAAGAAGCTCAAAGAGAGGAAGACATCCATCATAATATGTAGTGAATGATCAGAGAGAAAACTGGAAACTCAACTACAGAGTGGAGAATAGATCAAAGAATGGCTATTTGCTGAGGAGGCTTTGAAGCCTAACCAACCAAATGTTCTGGAAATATCAAGAGTACCAGCATTGGTTTCTCCAGGCCATTCCATATGGGAAGTATCCGAATAGGCACAATACAGACTAGCAGTCATGGATCTGGAGTGTCAGAATCTATACTAGTTGTGTTGTCAATTATTTATTAGTGAACTCCAATACTGAAATAGTTCACTGGTAATGACCTCTGTTGTTTCAGAGAGGACTAAAGGACAATGTGACAGTAGTTTTATTGCAGATATTTTAAACCCCTTTTTCGAATTTGCTTTTTTTTATTTATTTAAACTGGATGAATATGCCAGCCTGGTTGGCTGAGTGGCTAGTGTATCTTCTCTCCAACCAACAGGGTGCAGGTTTGAATCCTACCATGGGCATAGATGTCATGATTGTCTTTAGGCAGAAGATGAATATGGCAGGAAATGCCAAGTATGAGACCACCATCCTGCTTATTGGAAACCTTAAGTAGCTTGAAAAAGTTCAATGTTTGATTTCTAGAGCAGATTTCAAACATTGAACTTTTTCAAGCTACTTAAGGTTTCCAATAAGCAGGATGGTGGTTATCAATGAGTACTGTGTTATAAAATGTGTGTTATCAATGCGTACTGTGAAACCAAAAAAAAAAAAAAAAAAATGTGGCTTGAAATCATCAGACATAACCTTACATCAAAATAATGTCCTTACATGGAGATAATGCTAAACACTCACTAGATTGAACAAAAAATTTCTATGTTTCATTAGATAATCATGTCATTTAGTTCCCAAAAACATCACTTAATAGTGGTCAAGAATTTAAAAAAAAAACTCAAAGACCGGTTCAAAAAGGGATCATTTAAGGGTCAAATCCAGATAACTGGAAGGAGACCTCGACATAGTCTTTCACGAATGTGGAGAACTGATGGCAACTTCTGATCTAATATCCAATCCTGATCTTCACATGGTGTGTACTGTTAGTAGATATCCACTGGACACTGAAGAAGCAAAAATGAGCTGGAAATTTGGGAGTTAGACCACCAAAGTGTACTCTCTCTTGGCTTAAACTAGAAATAAACCTGATGGTAAAATATAACAATATTTCATGCCAGGTGGAGCATCACCTGGTTTAAACAAAGCCCCCAAGGAACAAGGCAAACAGTGCAAAATCAATTCCAGGAAGATCTGAAAAACTATCCCATGGATGCACTTGGTATTACCAAGACAAATAATAAAACAGGTGAAATAAAAAATAATAATAATAATAAATATAGGAGATGCTATATTCAGGCAATAATAATCAAGGAAAGAAATGAGTAGTGACAGCATTCAAAGCTAAACATAACTGTAATTTCAAGCAGAGATACATGAGCAAACTTTAAAATGGGGAAATGGACAATGAAACTTATTTGTGCCTATTTCCCAGATAAGTCTTTGACTCCATGAGGTCTTGGGGTAATAATAATAATAATAAAGATATGCACAAGATCACATGAAGAAAAGACTAGAAATAAGAAGTCTCACTGAATGTATCATTGTTGATAGTGATATCTTCAGGCAATTCATGTATCCCGAATCATGCTGATTCAGGATACATGAATATACAGAGGATTTGAAATTAAAAGTCATTATCACTTTCTTTTAAGTAAGAGAAAAATGAATATTGCATTGAAAAGAACAAAATGTAAGAAACTTTGAAAAGAATTAAAGATGAGCATATTTTTACAGGCAAATCAGTGGTGATATAATATTTAAAATAAGGATATTAGGAAAGAACTTGACATTGTTAGAATTCAGAAATGTGTTAGAAGACTTTAAACAGAATGAGGGAGGAAAGGTTAGAAAAACAAGTGTTCTTTTCATAAAAGAACACTTGCTGAATGGTAAGAAAAAGACCTAGAGGAAAACCAAGATATATGTGGATGATATAGTAAAAAGAGAGAAATATAAGATCTGATAATATTGGGATCTTGACAGATAACAGATTCATTTGGAAGAAAACTGTCAATAGGAAGTTAGTAGTGATGTAAGTTTTTCATTTAGCACTATCATAATATCCTATACATTCCTCTGAGAATATATATCAGAAATTTAATGATGATGATGACTTAACATTGTTAGCATTTAAGAATGTGCAAGCAGATCTCATCTAAAATGGTTTGGTCACTTAAACAGAATGGGAGAAGAATATTTAACAAAACAGATGATACGAAAAAAGACCCAGAGGAAAACTAAGATCTATGTGGATGATATAGTAAAAAGAGAGAAATATAAGATCTGATAATATTGGGATCTTGACAGATAACAGATTCATTTGGAAGAAAACTGTCAATAGGAAGTTAGTAGTGATGTAAGTTTTTCATTTAGCACTATCATAATATCCTATACATTCCTCTGAGAATATATATCAGAAATTTAATGATGATGATGACTTAACATTGTTAGCATTTAAGAATGTGCAAGCAGATCTCATCTAAAATGGTTTGGTCACTTAAACAGAATAGGAGAAGAATATTTAAAAAAACAGATGATACGAAAAAAGACCCAGAGGAAAACTAAGATCTATGTGGACATAGGTCTTAATGTTATTCAGTAAGGATTGCCCTTGAATACTAAAGTGTCGATAAGTAATAGACTACTTTGGAGGATGACTGTTATTTGAGAATTAATAATAACATAAACTTAATCAACATGTACTCACATATTATCCTGTACACCCCTTGAGGGTATATATATCAGGAAACTGATGATTATAATGACAAGTTCAAATGTCAAGATCTGAGTGTAGGCAACTAAAATTCTCTAATATTAGAGAAATATGCAGATATTAGAGTATCTTATATCTTAAATATTTCTGATTTTATTCAAAACAGATATTACTTTTCAGCCCACCTATGTACTGCACATGCACTGAAAGCAGAATACATGAAAATCAAAAATACAAAATCATATGAATAAAAGAAATGAAAAATCTCATTGCTTTGAAAAAATAAATGATTATAATTTCTGCTTCACCTCTCTTGGTGAAAAATACTGCTTACTGTTCTGGAATTCTATGCATTATTCAAAACACTGCCAATTAAACAAGACCCTACTCTATTACCAAATGAGAGGAAGAAGTAGTCAATGTTCCTCAGATTGCAAATTTTTAAATCTGCTTTAGATATTAATAAAATAATAATATAATAAGCTAACACCTTTTTATTCCCTTATAGGGAGTAGGCAGGCTTTTAAATCCTATCTAGCTTTTGGAGACTGAGTGGGCAGTTCAATCTCCACTGGTAGCTGGCCCATGTCTATCACTAATTATATGCAGCCATCGATGAAGAGACTGGCAAACAAGTGCTGCCATCTCTAACAGGATATGTTACTGGCTGAAATAATGTGGGTTCTATGGTCGATTTTCTTGAGTTTACAGGATGAAAAACTTGAGTTTCCTGTAGAAAAAACCTGCTTGCCCATGCCAGAGATCAACTAACTTGAGAACCAGTTGAAAAAAGGCTTAGAAAAAGTTCCTCCAGTCAGCGACTAGACTTGAACTCCTTCAAGCGACTTAGTGCAGAGGATGCAAGCAGCACTTCCACTCAGCTAATGTTTTAATAATGTGTGATTCTTGGATATTTTTACTATCTGTGAATATGTAAGCAAATAATCTAAGGTGATGCCATTTCTATAGAGTAGGCAATCAAAGAATAGCTAAACATCTATGTAAACCAATAATAGGAGAGAGATCAGGAGGTGCCATATATAGACTGAGGTGGTTAGAACTCCCTTATGGACAGAGGACTAAGGGCAGATCAAGTTAGATATGGAAGAATAGTGTTAATAAAAAACTACTAATGAATCATTGGTTACAATGGATCTCTAAAGCATTCCATTTCCCAAAATGATGAGGAATAGTTAGTTTTTAAATTAAAAGCCTATTTTTTTGTTTGTTTTGCTATGTGTATTTTTTTTTTCAGGAGAAAATAACTAATTTTTTCTTATAATTGTAAATAAATTTATAAATTTAGCTCTTAAAAGTAAATGCTACTGTAAAAAAAAAAAGCTATCACTAGACTATAAATTTAGACAGTTTATAAACATTTTACCAGACTATATTTACAGTTCAAACAGCCCACACATATACTAAATTATGCTTAACATACTTGCAAAATGAATGGAGGCATTCTTGCAAAACTGCACCATCTCCCTTTGAAATATCCATAAAACATATTGGGCATTCGAAGGCATCAATATTAGCCACCAGATCTACATTATCAAGTTCAACCAAATCATGATAACTATTCTTTGTCTTACTTTTCTGATGAGACTGCAGTCCTTTCTGCAGGAAAAACTAGGGTTATAAAAATGAAGTAATTTATAATTAAAAAAGTATTATTTATTGTCTTTAACATCTGTATTTTAGTTTCTTCTTTTATTTGATCTTTTGCACAAACCGCATATTTAATGAAATGAATATATCTCTTGATATATTTATTATTAAGCATGGAATATATTTAGTTGTATACAATCTGTAACTCTATAAAGATTATTATTACTAAACAAGAGAGAAGCCCTGATTATGTGTATAAGAACTGTAAATTCATTATAACTAGTTCTGACTACTAAAAACTAGAAGCTCCAAATTGCATTGCTTGCAAATCAGCATTACCTAGTAATAACTGAGTACTGAAATATAAAGACTTTTTTTTAAACCCAAAGCAAAGTGATGACAAAAACCCACATCTGAGATACATTTCCTAGTATTTACTGATATACATAAGTGTACTGATTATTGATGCAAACAATGTTAAAAGATTCATTTTATAGATTCATTTTATAGCTTACTGGCTATAAAACAACAAAGGATGTTATATCCCCTTATTTTCTATATTAAGGTGCCAGAAAACTAGCCCTTTTTGGCTTTTATCTTTACTAAAAGATTCATTTGTTAATGTGATGGCTGCAGTTTTATGCAAAAACAAGGATGATTTGTACAAATTAGGGACCAAGATAGGTAGGTATTTTACAGAAATTCTATTCCAGATCTGAATTTGAACCTTGCAAGCAATATTTTATAAACATGAGGTGAGCCAAGAAAAATAAATATCACTTAGGGGTACAGCAATGTAGACCACTATCCAAAATATTGTTCTTCAAATGAGATTTTCAAAAGGAAGAAAATTCTAAATGTCACGGTAGCATTTCATGCAAAAATGAACAATATTTTCTGGCATTCCTGTATTTTGAATAAAAGATTAAACATTGAGATTTCAACACTCTTCTCTATCACATATTTTGAATATCAGTACAAATAAAGGTCTTCAGATTTCTATACTAGTTACTACAAGGTAATACCATTTTTTTTTTTTTTTAAATACAGTTTGAAGTCTTAGTTATTATGGAGTTAAAACTAGTTATATTTACTGATGTGCATGTGAGTATGTATATATAAAACATATATGTCAACTTGCACTAAATTATTCTGGAATGATGAAGCAAATAGTATTAGAGCAGCCTGTTCAAATACAGTATTTTAAAATTTCAGCATTTTAAATTTCTGTTGGCTGGAAGGCATCCTGAATATATAAAAGGGATAAAAGGTTTGTTTCTTCTAGGGATAGAAAAAATTTAACAAAGATAGGAAGGAAGAATAAGAAATGTGGGAAAAGTGGTGGTGGGGGCTAAGATAAAAAACCGGAAAGCAAATCCCCCCCCCCCCTCTCTTAAGTAAAAGTAAACAGGCTTTTTCATACAGATTGGCTATCACTGAAGCATTGGAGAAATAGAAAGAAGAGAGTGGTCATATTCCTTGTTCCTACTCATGAATGTTGGGGTGTAATTTTGATAACAGTTTATCTCACTGGAGGAAAAAAAAAAAAAAGAAGAAGAAGAGGGAGAATTACTGTTCTGCTGTTTAAAAGAGGATCATGAATTTCATTTTGAATATGTGCTAGATGGGCAATATATATATATATATATATATAGAGAGAGAGAGAGAGAGAGAGCATTTGATATGGAATTTATGCACTGGATTGGACTATTAATGTAGCTTGGTTTATTTTGGACTATGTGTTTTCTTCTATGACATTGCAGGTTAGTTCTATAGTCTGATTTTTGATCAAATTTTTGTTTTTCAGTATTGGGGAATAGAGAAGATGCTGTAATCGCAGTAGTATTCAGTAGCATGATAAACAAATGCTCTTTGTAGAGCCAGAATGAAGACTACTGCAGCCATTCTGCAAACCTTTTTTTTTTTTTTTTAAAATTACACTGTTGCAATGGCAGCAGCATTTCTTTTTCTAATCTTTAAAGGTACCTGCAGCATGACTATAAACAATAAATTACATGATAACCACAGTAATTAACTTTAATGAAATGAAAGTACAGATATTTCGTACTGAAATAACAGTAGATCATCAGTGTGTAGAAATAAGCAAATCAAAGGAACAGAAATACAAAGTACATACAACAGTCGGTGGTTTACCAAATTAAAAACTGTTGCCATGTGCTAGAAATTGATATTAATAAATAATATTATTAAAAATATTATTAAAAATTATTTTTGATGATTACATAAGATAAGAATCGCCAAAACTTTTGGGAGAGAGAGAGACAATCATTCCGATTCAGATTTGACCAATGTAAAAAGGCTTTGCAACTTTCTTTGAAAAGGCATTCATATTTAAACCTGCTTCTATGGAGAAGACGAGTTTCATCCCACTGGATACTGTGTTTAGTGTCAATACTATGTTGTGCCAGACCAGACTTTTGAGGTTTCATGTATTCAATATAATACTGATGTTCATTAATTCTTTTTTCCACAGATTGGCCTGTTGCACAAAGTAGGATTAGATTACCACATGTTGAAGGCCTAATGGATTGTATAAAGAACTCACAGGATTAAAACAGAATTTATATTTCAGATGTCTCAATCACTGAGACATCTTCAGGGATTACAAAAAAACTAATGTAACATATACACAAATAACACACAATACTAAGCCAACCACGTGGGCAACTCTAAAGTCCTATGGGCAGTTGTAGGCAGCCTGGAATGTAAGGTGGGATCTCTGATGATAAGTGTTTCACAAATCTTAGGAAGCTTAATGCAACAGTATTTGTTTAGATTTGGTTGGTACCTGAGAGCTGCTGCAGATTCTAAAATAGTCTCTTTTTTGAATTTGCTGTGGTGGAGCTTGGTGGTTTTATTTACATGAGATCCTGTAGGTTGTATCCAAGACATGTTCAGCCAGGCCTGACTGACCATAGTCGTGGTTGCAGATATATGACTTGTGTTCCTCTAGGCGGATGGTTGCTGATCTGCCTGTCTGTCCAAAGTACACCAGCTTACAGGAACAGGGTACTTTATAAACTCCAGGCACTGAGAGAGGAGGGAGCTGATCTTTTGTAGAATGGATAAGGGTAGCAAGTTTGCAGTGAGGCTTTAAATACTGTGTGTAGGTTGTACTTTTTTAAAATCTTGGCTATTTTTTCCGATGTGCCACAGATGTAGGGTAAGGCGATGGCATTTCTAAACTCTTTCTGAAGAGAAGACTGGGGAATGGGGGAGGAACTAATTATTTTTTTAATACTGTGATTGCTGTAGCTATTGGAGAGGAACATGTTGTGCATGTGGTTAAGCTCAGTTGTAAGGGCAGTTCCACTGGAACAAAGATTGTGGGCTCTCTTGGTCAGAGTTTTAATAATGCCATATTGCTGAGAGAGGTGGTGGGAGAGTTTGTGAATGTATCTGCATGTGTGCATATGTTTTCTATATACAGTGAAGCAAAGTGTATACTATGTTAGATTACATTCCCACGGAATCTGGTAAACACCAGCGAATGATAAAGGTGCCAGTCATCTCTTGCCATCTACAAAAGAGGTGTCTTTTGTGGATGGCAAGAGATGAGAAATTTTGTTGATCGGAAAATATGTGGGAATGAGGTGATAATTATTCAAAATTCTACAAATCGGTTTCAAGATACCAGAAATATAAGTGATTGGAACCTTGCAGTCTGTTGAAAAATCCTAAGGTGTTGGAACATAGGAGTCGATTATCTGCTGGATTTGACTAGGGTTGTAACATTAAATTCCATTAATGTTTTGATAGTGTTGTATGCTTGAAGAAAGGAGCACACCTTAGGTGCTTTATTAATTAAAGACTTGATAAGACCGATTTTTTGACACTTTGTGTGTAAGAAGGATGTCCAAGAATGGTAAAACTACCAGCTTTTTCTTTTTCCATGGTGAACTGAATGCATAAGTGAAGCCAGTGATCTGTTGTAGGAAAGTTCATTTTCAGAATGATGCCAAATAGCAAATATATTTGAAAGACACAACGAAACCAACGAGAGGGTTGGGAATGAATTTTAATAATATTATTTATTAATATTAATTTCTAGCATGCAGCAACAGTTTTTAATTGGTAAAACACTGACTGCCGTATGTACTTTGTATTCCCTTTCCTTTGATTTGCTTGATTCTACACACTAATGATGTACGGTTATTTTCAGTACAAATATCTGTATTTTCATTTCATTAAAGTTAATTACTGTGGTTATCATGTAATTTATTGTTTAATGTTTTTCTTATTTTGTCAAGATGCAGAAAGCAGTTCTTGAAGGCTGTCTTAGATGAGAAAAATTATTATATACTTGGTGGTTCAAATTTAATATCTTCTTCAGCATCAAATTCCTGACATTTACCCTCAAGGGGTGTACAGGATATCATAGTACTACATGAAAAATTTACATCTTTACTAACTTCCTACCTACAATTTTCCACCAAATCAATCTGTTACCTATCAAAGCTACAACATTGTCAGATCTTATATTTCAATCTTCTAAGGCACTTTTTACTGTATCAATCCACCTGCATCTTGGTCTTCCTCTGGGTCGTTTTCCTGCCAACCTGGCAGAGAACACTTGTTTTGCTAATCTTTCCTCGCCCATCATTCTGTTTAAGTGATCATACCACCTGAGATTAGTTCTGCTAACGCATTCCTGGATGCTGACAATGTCAAGTTTTTTCCCTAATATCCTCGTTTTTAATATGATATTGCCATTGATGTCATCTATTCACATCCCTAATCTTTCTCAGGACTCTCATATCTCTGGTCTCTAGTCTTTGGTCAAGTGTTTTACTTCTGACCCAGTTCTCAGATCCATAAGTTAAAATTGGTTTGAACACTGTCTTGTATACAGCTAATTTAGTGTTTTTACTAATTTCTCTCTTATTCCATATAAATTTATTCAGTTGACTTCCTACCATACCAGCTTTGTTGATTCTGTTATCTATTTCCATATTTAATTTACCATCTTCACTAAAAATCGTGCCAAGTAGCTGAAACGTTTTACTTGTTCTTTTGGTTCTCCATTCACAATGCAGCTGATATTTTCAATGCTTCTGCCTATTTTCATTATCTTTGTCTTGTTATTGCTGACCTACATACCATATCTATCACAACAGTTATTCATAGTCAGGGAATCTTGCAGACTTGTAGCAGATTTATTCAGAAGTATAACATCATCCACACAAAGCAAGGAGCTGACATTAACATCTCCAATTTTGATATCAGGTTTAATACCACTTTCCTTCATAATGTAATCCATATAGATAATAAATAACAGAAGTGATTATGTACATTCTTGTCTGACACCAGATTTAACATTATACCATTTCCCTAAAATGGTTTAATGGTTTAACATTAAACCATTACTTCCTTCAATTCTAACTGCTGACTTACAGCTCAAATAAAGACTAAGTATTGCTTGATATAATGATCCAGTGACATCATACAACTGTAGCATTTTGAATAGCTTCTCTCTTGGCACCTTGTCATATGCTTTTTCCAGAACTACAAAACTTAAATACAGATCTTTGTTATATTCCCATGACTTTTCAACTATTTGTCGTAAAGTGAATATCTGATCCTGACAGCCTCTATTTGGCCTGAATCCAGCTTGTTCCTCACCAAGCTTCTTTTCAACAATCCTTCTCAACCGTTTCTCAAGTATACTTGCATAAATCTTGCCAGGAACACTCAGTAGGGAGATACCTCTGTAATTCTCACAATCAGTTTTATTTCCCTTTTTATATATGGGTACTATGAGAGCTCTACTCCAATCATCTGGAATTCATCCTTCTGTCCAGTGCTCTGAACTATGCAGTGTAGCCACTGTAAAACTTTTATACCTCCATACTTGAGCATTTCTGGTCTAATATCATCTACTCCAGCTGCCTGTTTATATTTGTCCACATCACTCTACTTGAAATTGCCTGCCATTCAAGATGATTAGCCTCGTATTTAGTGTTGAATACTATGGCTACTCCTTCTTTTGCATGATTGTCATTGCCTGAATATAACATTTTGTATTTATTGCTCAGAAAGATCTCACCAGTTTTTGTCTTTTTTGTTTCAGTCACCTATTATGTCGATCTGGTACTTATCTAATTCCTCAGCTAGCTCCATTTCTTTGCCATTCAGGCTTCTTATGTTGTTAGTACCGATCTTTAACTCTGGTGATGTTGAGTTGGGGTTTGTTTTCAGATTTGTTCCAGTAGCTGACTTTTAGTTGTTCGCCCTGGTTCCCTGGTGAAAACAACGGGGGCCTTGTTTAACCGGGCGACGCCCCAGCTGGCATGAAATTCTATCATGTTGTACCATTCATTTAATATTGTGGTTTAAATTTGGTCAACTAAATCCCAAATTGCCAGCCCATCCTCATTCGTTCAGTATCCAGGTAGATACCTAACAGGGTGCACCATGAGAAGGTGAGGATTGGACATCAGGTCAGAAGCTCTGGTCGGTTCTCCACATTCCTTTAAAGGCTATGTGGAGGTCTTCTCTCAGTTATACAGCTTCGACCCTTAAGCACCCAAATTTAATATGTATTCACTAATCTGCTGAAAGGAAAGACAGTATTTTGTGTTGTTCTTAAATTGAACTCAGTTGGGATTCTATATTTTTAAAATAGTTAGCAGGTAGCTTTTTTTTTTTCAGAGAATTGTTGCATAAGTGATTTGTTTTATTGTAGGTCATGTGGGGCAAATGATGTATAAATACTGTGAAAATGACTGTGAATAACAGTTGTTTTAATACAAAATGGGGAAGGGAAGATTTGATATATAGGTGGTTAACACTTGCATTTCAAATCTTACCTTACTGCATTGGGAAACATCTTATTGTCCTTTATGTTCCCATTATGAGCTTGATAAAACTGGAATAAAAGGTGGAGGCAACCATTTCATGCTTTTTTTTTTTAATGACAATTCGATGCAAAAAAGTTGGCTGGAAAACTACAGCATATTAATATCAATGGTATGCTAACAATTACATAAAATCTGGGAACCCTGTCCTTTTCGGGCTATCAAGATGCCACCAATAAGCAATGGCAATTTCATACTGAACAAGGAAAATCATCTACCACCAAAGACATAAATAAACTACAATATAGAATATATGTTATTCTCTCAGCCAACTAGGATGGCATCTAATGTCAGCAGGTCAGAAGATGAGTAGGAGTGTTCAAGTTGGAGGCCACTTCAAATCCTACCATCCTCACTGTGTTAAAATATCTGTCATTCATTACAGATTTTTACAATGACCATGAGTACACTATTCCACAGAATGGTTTACTTCCGATAAAATGAAATAGGCCTGCTTATACAACGATTCCTAAAGAAAGACTGCCTCTCACCAAGATATCACAAAACTGAAACACTAAAAATGATTCAAGAACAATCACAAAATATCACTTTTTTTTCACTGTATTTGCATTTAACAAATATAATGCAGCATTCTGTATTTTTATATGAATCCCATCACAAAAGACTGTAAATCTATTAGAGATTTCTGTTAATACCATGGGTAGGTTCAGAATAAATAATCTAGTCCACCCCTACCTTACCCCACCTACAAACATGAAATTTTTTCAAGCCATTCGAAACTTGAATTATTTTCTAGCAAGCAGAATGATGATCTCATACTGGGTAATAAAAATTGTTTCCCACCTAAAAGCATTCAAAAACATTCACACTTACAGTGGGATTCAAACCAACACCCAGTTGGTCGGAGAACAGATATGCTATCCAATTAACCAACTAAGAAGACTAAGCATGTTTTAGAAACAGTGAAATTTTTGGAAATGATCTTACACTTACTGGAGCCTGAAGTAACATGAAAATAAAAAAATTCCATGTTTGGTTTCTGAATTATGTAAAAATAATTTAAAAAATGAAATAAATAAAATTTTAAAACTATAATAATTAAAAAACCTTTATCTGCTTACAACACTAATGCAATTATAGGTTTACAACCTTTTGTGGGTAGGAGTCACATAAAAATAGTACACTGTCTTCTTTTTTTTATGCTAATCCATCCAGTGAAATTTGTAAACCTAGAGCAATTAGTACTGCTTGGAGGAGGGAATGGGTATTACATAATCAGACATCCTGCTCTAGAAACTCAAACATGGAACTTCATTCAAGCAATTTTAGGCCTCCAGTAAGAGCAAGATGGTGGTGATCTAACACTGCATGATAAAAATCCCGCTAACTAAATGTCTCCTTCAACTTAAGGAAAACACACTTCCATTCCAATAATGCTTATAAAACTATTTGCCAGTATCGCTGTAATACTGTTTATGCATGCTACACACACACACACACACAAAAAAAAAAAATGGCTTTTTTATTTCATACTGCTGACTATCACCAACCCTACTGCATCTGTAACTTCTCAGTACAAATAAAACCTGCCAAAAAAAAAAAAAAAAAAAAAGCCAAACATATGAGGGATTTCCAAAAAGTAGGGTAAGGTAACACATTTTTTTTTTTTTTCTTGAGGATGTTTAATAATAGGAAGTTGAAATTATACACCAAGAAATAAGTGAACATGCACTACTTCCACAGTCTCCAAATTTATTGATGCATTTATCCCAATGATAGATCAGTTTATCAATACCAGGTAATACCTGCATTTCATGTATACTAATGCCAGGAGTATTAGGAACAAGAAGGAAGAATTTTTGGCCTTGATTGGCTCTTCCTGGCCACAGGTTATTGGCATTAGTGAAACATGGCTGACGGAAGATGATATAGTTAGTGGGATAGAATGTGTAGGTTATAGTGTGTTTAGGAGGGACAGAGAGAATAAAATGGGGGAGGGGTGTTATTGATGATAGCTGATGAACTGCAGCCAAGGAGAATTGAAGTTGTATTGTAGGATAGTGAAAGGAGCTCATTTGAGGCTATTTGGTGTGAGATTGAGACTGGCAGAATAAAATATACAGTTGGGTGCTGCTATAGACCAGGTGATGGAATAGAACATGGCTGACGGAAGATGATATAGTTAGTGGGATAGAATGTGTAGGTTATAGTGTGTTTAGGAGGGACAGAGAGAATAAAATGAGGGAAGGGGGTGTTATTGATGATAGCTGATGAACTGCAGCCAAGGAGAATTGAAGTTGCATTGTAGGATAGTGAAAGGAGCTCATTTGAGGCTATTTGGTGTGAGATTGAGACTGGCAGAACAAAATATACAGTTGGGTGCTGCTATAGACCAGGTGATGGAATAGATGGTGGAGATAGTATGCATAAACAAATTGATGAAATGAGTGGAAGGAGGGTAATTATTATGGGGGATTTCAACTATGATAACATTGATTGGAAGGAGGATAGGACACATGTAAGGAAGGAAATGGATTTTATTCAATTATTAAGGGATAACTATCTGAGACAGCATGTAATTGAAAATACTAGGGGTGTGAGAGTGCTTGACCTGGTAATAGCATCTCACAATTTGACTGTAATGAATATGACCATATTGCCACCACCTGGGAGGTGACTAAAGGTGTGGAATTTTTGACTAAGACAGGGTATATGTGGAATTACCGTGCTGGCAAGTTTGACAAGCTTAGGAGATTGCTTGAATCAGTGCCATGGCATGTACAACTGCAAGGGCTGGACGTCGATAGTGCATGGGAAGTGGTCAAGGAGCATTTACAGGAGGTTATGGCTGATTGTATACCTAAAGTCCGAATAGTAAAACAAACAGGGGTTAAATGGATGAATAACACCATTAAGCTTGAGCTGCAAAAAAAGAAACAACCGTGGAGGGAATTTAAAGAAAGGGGTGACCTGCAGGCACACGAACGGTATAAAGTGCAGGCCAGAAGGGTAACGAGTGTGGTAAAAACAGCAAAAGCCGATTATGAAAGGAAACTAGCTATGCAAGCAAAAGAGAATCCCAAACAGTTCTTTCAATATACTGCAAGCAAGAAAAAAACTGTACATGGCAAAATGATTTTAAGGAATGACAATGGTAAGGAGGTCACTGAACCAGTCGATATAGTGGAGTTACTGAACGCACACTTTGCAAAAGTATATCATCCAGGTGGTGACATTGAAAAAATGAAGGAACCATTAGTTTATACGGGAATTGTGATGAATGAAGTGGAGGTGAACAGTCTATTACAGAACCTTAATCTGAATACATCTGTGGGATTGGATGGTATACCGGCACGGGTCTTGCGTGAAGCGGCTATGGAATTATCAGTGCCCTTGACCATGTTGTTTAATCTGAGTCTCAGGTCTGGTTTAGTCCTGAAGGCGTGGAAAGAGGGGAAAATAGTTTCACTGCATAAAGGAGGATCCAAGACTATGGTGACAAATTACCGACCGATCAGCATATCAGGAGTCATTGTCAAGGTCTTGGAGAAAGTAGTCAAGGGAAAAATACAGGAATGGATTGATGAAAATGAGATACTGTACAGGGGACAGCATGGCTTTGTGAAGGGTAGATCATGCCTCAGTAACTTGCTCAAGTTTTATAACAAGGTGACAGCAGAACTGGATAAGGGAAATTGGTTTACGGTGATACTGCTGGACCTGGCAAAAGCGTTTGACAGGATACCACATGGAATTCTAATCCGTAAGCTACTACATATGGGAATGGATATAGGGTTGGTGAGATGGATAGGTGGGTGGTTGATGGAGAGATATCAAAGAGTAATTTATTCAAGAGTGGAGTCCAAAAGACAGCCTGTGACTAGTGGTGTGCCGCAGGGTTCTGTTCTTGGACCACTCCTGTTTAATTTGTTCATTAACGATATAGGGAAGGATCTAAGTGGAACAGTTCATTTGTTCGCTGATGATGCAAAGTTGGGTAGGGCGATAGTGAATGCAGAAGATGTCAAAGTCTTGCAGGATGACTTAGATAGATTGGAGTTCTGGGCTAAGGAGAATGGATGTCAATTTAATGTGACAAAGTGTAAGGTTATGCATTTTGGGGTGAAAAGTTTAGCAGCAGTATACCACATTGGTGGAACTGTACTCCAAGAGATTGATGAGGACTTGGGAGTGTTGGTGGATAGGGAGATGAAGTTTAGGGGGCACATTGCAAAAGTAGCTAAAACAGCTCATCAACTCACTTGGTTGTTGAAAAATACCTTGACGAGCAGAGACAAGCAAGTTATTATACCTCTGTACCGAGTCCTGATAAGACCTCATCTCGACTACTGTGCCCAGATTTGGTCACCTCGGTTCCTTCTTGATGGGGAGGAGGTGGAAAGAATCCAGAGGCGAGTAACTAAGATGATAGCAGGTCTATGGAATGAACCATATGAGAACAGGTTGAAGATTTGTGGGTTGCAGAAACTAGTTGATAGGCGGAAAAGGAGAGATATGATTGAGACATTCAAATTGCTAAAAGGATTCTATAAGATTAATTCAGAGGATATTTTTGAGATCAGGACTGGTGGTGGGAGAACTAGGGGACACCTATGGAAGCTGGGGCAAGATTGTGGTTAGCAGGGGTGTTAGAGCTAGGTTCTTTACTATTAGAGTGGTAAATGAGTGGAATAAGCTGCCAGGGTCTGTTGTGGGTGCTATGAGAGTGAGCGAGTTCAAGGCAAGGTATGATAGATACTGTGAGAATGTCAAATATTTGTGTTGACATGGAGTTTAGGGCCTCCCTCGATGAGTCTAAGGACTCCCTGGAGTAGCCCGAAATAATTATAATAATAATACCCAGGCCTGGCTGGTGGTGTGTGCAATATACACAGGCACCACAGAAGAAAAGGCACCTAAAATATGTGAAAAATATGAGATAAGAGTTTAAACGAACAACGAATGGTACATATAATTATGAATACGTTGTCTTCTGTTCAAGCCCCTTCAGAATTTCCCGTAAAGGAACAAATAAATTCTGAAATTGTATCCTGGATCCGATTATATCACTGTAATTTTTTATTAAAATTTACGAAAATATACGTAAAATAGTTCTTCTTTATTTTTTGATGTATCATAAATCAACTTATGATTAATTGTTGAGTTCCGTGTAAAGGCCATATCCTAATTTTAATCGGATCGGATGCATGTGTTCCGGCCCTAAAAGTCGGCTTACTACTGATAACTCATTCTTCTCGACATTCGAGCCTATTATATTAGTGGGCTGTTAGGGCGGCGTCAGCAACATAAAATAATCAGCAAACTCTCGAGTCCAATGCGAAACATTCTTGTAAAATTATCTTATCTATTTTCATTGAATCTTCACAATTAATTTATTTATTAATGCAAAATTAATGTAAAGAATATTTGAATAAATCAACTATTTTATATTATTTTGAAAATTTATATAACTTGAAAAAATTTGTATAAGCAGGACTAATCTGTAGGTAACATTATACTGTACAGGGGTTTTCATTTGTTTTTCATTTCCTGTTCGTTTTATTCACACTTTATTCAAAAAAAACTTTTTTGGAAAGGCGCCGAACATTGATCGCACATACAAGAAAAATACTATGTCCCGGTCCTACCCATACCCAGTAACCAACATCGGACTGCCTGATGAACTTTATCTGTAGGAAACGCGTTCTGGAAAGGTGTTTGTTGAGGGGGCTGAACAAATGGAAGTCCAAAGCTGCTAAGTCTAGGCTGGGGGGGGGGGATGTGGCAGAGTTTCCCAATGATCACAGTGCAACCACTCATGAGTGGTGTGTACAGTGAGATAGCATTGTCATGCACCAAAATCACACCAGCTCGATTTTGTTTGTCCAACATTGCACAGTAAAACTCTGAATTGATTGTTCCTCCCTTCAGCAAGAAGTCCACCAACTAAACACCTTGGTGATCCCAGAACACTATGGTCATGATGAACAGTGGGAGCAGTTTTGAATTTTTTGCACGCAGGAGATTGTGGATGTTTCCAGGTCATCAAGTCTTGTTTGTTCACCAACTTTCCCTGTAGAGCAAACAAGACTCCATGACAACATTTTGTCTCCTGTGACTGGGCGAGTGAGGAAATCTTCACTTTTGTTGCTGTATTGCAACAGATTCTCCAGCAGCATCCCCATGCGTATTGCCTTGTGCTCCTCTGACAATTGTCAAGGCACTCAGTAGATCTTTCGAAAGCCAAGGACATTGTGAACAATTTTGTAAAAAGTGCACTTACTTAAGTTCACCACTTGTGCAATTTCATGCAGTTTCACTTGCCAGTCTTCAAGAATAATGCACTTATGAGGTCCGACACAAAAAAAACAGACTAACCCTATAGCTTGGGAACGGAGAGTGGGAGGGGAGAGACAAAGATGGTTATAGAGCATGTTCTAACCTGCCACTGTGAGACAAGGCTCGACTCCATCACTTTACTCAGTACGAGTAGACGTGTGTTCAAATGTATCTCTTTTCTTACCCTTGGTCAGAAATTATTGGAGTGCAAGAGTGAACAGTGAGTTAACATCAAATTTCTTGTGAAACTGAAGAAATCTGAGACCGAAACTTTTCAATTATTGACTGAGGCTTACAGTGAAGAGTTCATGTCTTATGCATGCGTTTTTGAATGGCACAAACGTTTTTCAGAAGGCAGAGAAAGTGTGAAAGATGATGATCACCCAGGCCGCGCATGCACAGCAGTTACCAGTGGCAACATTAAAAAACTGCGAGATGTGATTCAAAAAGACAGAAGGTTAGGTGTTCGAGCTGTAGCTGAGAAAGTTCATTTGCACAGGGAAAGTGTTCGATGCATTTTAACAAAAGAATTAAACATGAAAAAGGTTTGTGCAAAAATGGTTCCAAAAATGTTGTCAGATGAACAAAAAGAATGTTGCAAAGAACTGTGTTTAGATCTTTTGCAAAGTATTAAGGATGGACCAGATTTGTTGAATTCGGTAATTACTTGTGATGAAACTTGGATATTTACATATAATCTGGAATCCAAGCAACAATCAATGCAGTGGCAGTCAGCAACGTCTCCAAGACCAAAAAAAGCATGCACAAGTTGTTTGAAGGCCATGTTGATTGTTTTCTTCGATATCCAGGGTATTGTATAATAAATTTAGTTTAATCCTTTATCCAAGTGTGAGCAAATAAAGTTTGCACCTGAAAGTATCTTCAGGACTGGGGTAAGGTGGTACAACACCAACCAGGGTATTGTAATGGCAGAGTGGGTTCCCAGCAACTAGATGGTAAATTATCTTGAAGAAACTGCATGAACGTGTGAGAAGGAAACGAGAAGAATTGTGGAGTAATGGTTGGATTTTGCACCAAGGCAACGCGCCAGTCCACAATGCTTTGTCTATGAAGCAGTTTTTAGCTAATCACAACATCATTGTGCTTGAGCACCCATCCTATTTGCCAGACCTGGCTCCCTCACTTCCCAGAGATCAAGTCGGTGCCTAAAGGAACCCATTTTTTGTCGGTAGAAGACGTGAAAACAAAAACGACAGAGATCCTCAACAGTCTTTCAGAAAATGATCTGCAGAATTGCTTTGAACGTTGGCAGCATCATATGCAGCTGTGTGTCAATTCAGAAGGGAACTATTTTGAAGAAGAACGTAGTTGATTTTCTCAATTTGTTAAATAAAAAGATACAAGCACAATGTAGAATAATACAGGATTTATCATCTCCCTTAAACTTAGATACAAGCACAATTTCATTTTTTCAGTGTCAGACCTCATAATGTACGAAATGTTATCTTTTGTCTTGTTTGATGTAGGCTTGCCTGCCTGATGTCAATCTTCAATGTCACTACGTTCTGTTTTAAATTCCTTGCACCAAAAATACACCTGCTTCTATGACATCACCTTTTTGCCATACAGAGTGATAAGTTCAAGTGATAAATGTCACTTGGTGAAGTCCCTTTTGCTTGAAAAAATATATAACTTCACAGACACCCATTTTGGATCACACTTGCATAGTAGAAGCCATCTTTCAATTGGAATTAGCTAAGCTAACAGTAGCACCAATTCATTCAGAGGGAAAGTGTTCGATGATGGACTTTTTGAGTCCATCAAAAATTGTGGACTTTTTGAGCATTATTAACAGGTCTCTGTCCATTGTGTTTTATCTCACTCCCTTTCACCATTATTAAGGAGAAAAAATGTGTTACCTTACTTTTTGGAAATCCCTTGTACCACCGAACTATTTTGCCATATCACAGAAGATAAATATCCCAAAATTAGGTGAAAATTCCAAAATTCCTTTGGAAACCTTATTAATGAAATAGAAGGTGTCTCCCAGACGATAAAACTCTCCTCCTTCTTCATGGTTTTTATCGTCAGACAGTGAGAAATGTAAAGAAGAGAGGATACTGATTTTGTCATTGGTGTGGCTTTCTTATTAAAAACTAGAGTTGTGAGTGTGTTTTGCAAAAAAAAAAAAAAAGACATCTGCTTTTTACTAGAAAACTAACCTACCTTTCTCCAGTTCTGCTGTAGCTTCTCCTCCCTCTTAATCCCCTCCCCCACACATACCCTGTTCTGGATAGTTTGTGTGTGTTTTGCAAACAAAGTCATCTTTTTACTAAAAAACTAACCTACCTTTTCCAGTTTCTACTGTAGCTTTTCCTTTCTGCATACCCTATCTGGATGGTTTGAGTAAATAACATTTCAACCCTTCAATTAGAAGGATGCAAGTCCAAATTGCACTGTGATCACAGATGTTTGTAAAAGTCTTTGAAAAGAAAGATGAAGTGTACCAATGTAATATCAGCATCCTCTTACTGAAGGCCTGAGAAAATTCCATATTTAGTCACAAGACCAAAGATCCCTGATTATCTAATCCTTAGGTTATCCACAGTATTAAAGTATGGGAGTCAGATATAAAAAAAACTGCTTGTAACCATTGTTTATAATTTCAGTCTCCAGGTTTCATATACAAAGTCATCACCAACTTCTGAATTTAAAATATAGTGTTTAGGCAGGCTACTCTGATACTATGAGCTCTAAAATCCCAATATTAAAATAGTGCTGTTTTATAATAATGTAAAAGCATTTTGAGAAATTTGCTTTATCAGATTGGGTCTAAAAACTCCAAAATCATTAGAATCAGAAAAATTAAAACAAGTTTTAATTTGTTTCTTTCTTTTAAGGTTACACGGTGATCAGCACTTATCTTTGTAAATTTACGGACACAAAAACACACACGTGTTAAACAGATTATTTTATTAATTACTAATAAAATAAAACTTGACATTTAGACCCCTGTATCGAGGTCATCATCGGAAGAATACAAGTGTATAAGGAACCAAGCTACATGCTCATGCCCTGTATACCGGTAAACTAAATCTACGCAGTTAATTAATCCTTTTCCCTAGCCTGACCTCTAGTGATTAAAAAATAAATAAATAAATAAAAAATAAAATAAAATAAATAAATAAATACAACTACAATAAACTGCTAAAGTCCTCATGTATTAATATTCTTCTGGATAGTTATGATTGTTATAATATGATTTCTTTCAATTGCTGTTGAATGTTACAAACACTTCACCAGGTTGTCTTCTTGTGATGGGATTTTTCTGACTAGTTTAGGTTGTTATACAGGTTGCAGATGGGTCCTCCACATTCTTGAAATGGTTAGGCCATCATTTTTGTTGAGATTTGGGTTGTGTTTGAGCATTTCACATGACTCTTTAAATTTTCTCTCAAACCAGGTTTTGATGTGATGTAGGGACTTGGTATTTTTCCAATCAATTCTGTGGTATGTTTGGAGTGCGTGATCAGAAAGGCCAGATTTTCCAAAATGGAGGTATTTAATGTGTCGTTTGTGTTCGTCTTGTCTGATGGGGATAGTTCGCCCTGTTTCCCCTATATATGGTATGTTACACGTGCATTGCATTTTGTATACCCCTGGGTGGGCTAGGTGTGGAAGAGGATCTTTAGAAGAATTGAGTAGGTGTCTTAACTTATTTGGGAGTTTAAAGGTGGTTTTAATGTCGTATTTGCATAGTGTTCTGTCTATTTTTTCAGAAATGCCTCTAACATAGGGAATGGCAATAGCATTCCTGAAATCTTTTTTGTTCTTACTGGTATCTTTATGGAGGATCTTGTGAATAGTTTTTTTACTGTATCCATTTTTTATAAATGTTTGGTTGATGATCTTGTATTCCTGGTTTAGAGCCTGTTCATTAGAACAAATAGTTAGAGCTCTGTGTTTAAGGGTGCTTATGACACCTAGTTTTTGTGTTGGGTGGTGGTAAGAATTTTTGTGTATGCATTGGCCTAAATATGCATCCTTTATGCATCATCTGCATAAAGCAAAGAGCTAAGTTTGATCTCTGATTCTAATATCAGGCTTAATGCCATTTTTTTAATAGAATGCACCCTGATCTTAAACCTGATTCTAATATTTTACATTGACCTGATTCTAATATCAGTCTTAATGATACTTTCTTTTATAATGCAATCCATATAGATGATGAATAAGAGCACATAAAGTGTGCATTCTGGTCTTACACCTGATTTAACATCAAATCATCATCCCGTGTTTCCTTTAATTCTGACTTACAACTCAAATACAGACTATGTATTGCTCTCCATGCCGGCCTGGTTAGCCAAGTGGTTAGAGTATCTGTTCTCCAGCTAAGAGGCAGCAGGTTAGACTCCCATCTAGGCATGGATGTTTGTGATTGTCTTCCACCTTCACACATTCATTCATCCAAGAAAATATACACTCTTCCAAGATGGAGAATGGGTCTACTTCTCTTGGGAGAAGTAGACCAACCCTCCAGCAATGGGAGAGGCCTTTACCCTGTAGTGGGCTGAATATACAGGCTGAGCATCATCATCATCATCATCACTGCTCTGTATAATGTTCCATTATCCCCATGATCTGTGTTTAAGATATAATGTAGTAATTTTGAAAATCTTTTCTCTAGGCACCTTGTCATATGCCTTTTACATGATGCATTGTTACTTATTTTCCAAAATGAACTTTCTTCTTGCCATCTTAAGTCAATTGACTCTTGGTAATATTTAGTGCAATACTCTTTTTTTTTTCTTTTTTTTTTTGCCAAAAATGTCCCTATCCACAGTAAATAAATATCATTGCATAGTTAAATAAAGATGACCTTAATATGAAGGTCCAAATGTAGAATTTTAATATTATTGAAGTTTTAAGCTCACATGGTAGATGACTCTTAAATCTAGCATAATAATTAAAAAATTCATCAATCAACCAAAAATTTTGGTTTTTGCACCTGTCTTGGAGGTTTGAAGTGGATGCCCAAATTATTAACTGATTTTGGAAAAGGCTTGAACTTGACATTTTTAACATTCAGGGATGTGCAAGCAGAGTTAACCTAAGGTAGTATTGGACAATTAAATATGAGTGGTCTGAAAAGTTCTCAGCCACGACCATAGATAGCAATACTATCAGCAAGATTTTTTTTCTAAGTTGGTACATCTGTCATAAGCATCCATGTAAAATTGCAAGTCATTCTATCAAGTAGTTTATACAGCTCTCTGAAGCAAAAGTTGTCTGCATCCTTTGAAATGGATAAAATTGAATATCGTGCAGTTATAAAATTCTTTGTAAAAGAAGGTTTAACGCCAAAAGAAATAAAAGTTTATGGGCACTCTTCTCCTTCATTTTTGACAATTAAGAAATAGGATGTCAAGTTTAAATCTGGCCGTACCAGCCTTGAAGATGATCTCGTGAAGAACATCTAAAAAGCATAATAACACCAGAAATCATTGATCAAGTGTACGATATGGTATTAGATGACTGGCGAGTCAAAGTGCATGAAATTGCTGAGACTATAAGCATTTCAAAAAGAACGTGTAGGATATATTTTGCATGAAAGAATTGCATATGAAAAAGCTTTGTGAAAGAGGGGTGCCATACTTGCTCACAGCTGATCAAAAATGCACACACACACGAAAATCTCTGAACAGTGCTTGGAGCTTTCAACAAGAATAAAAAACTGATTTTGAGTCGATTTATTACTATGGATGAGACTTGAATTCACCATTACACACCAAAATAATTTGTTTAACAAAATTAAATCTCTAATTCCAAATGACATTTCAGTTTTAAGCTATCCAATTAAATTAAAGGGAATATTTGAATCAGAAATTTCAGCAGATAAGCAAATCAATGTTTTTATTTCAATTCCTTGTTTTCCATTGAAAGTTGGTCATCCATTAATAGTTCTTCCAGAATCCTCAAATCCAAATGTACAAGTAATATTTGGAATTGATTTTCTGAAACTTCATGGTTTTGCATGTAATTTTGTTAATAATACAGTGTCCTTGTGTGGACTAGAATATTGTTTGGACAGGAAATCAGGTGACAAAGGAAAATTAGAGCAGTCTCCTGAAGTTTTTCAAGACACTAATGATAATGATCAAGTGCTCAATATTGAGACTCTAAAGAATAAGGAACCTAGTTCACAAATTTGGGAAAAGGATAAGATTGTCCAAGCTCAGAAAGATGATCCCATACTCAAAACTATTTATGAAGCAGTATTGAAAGGTGAGACTCAACTGGATACATTTTTAAACCTGGATGAAAACTTGTATTTAGATAAAGATGGGTTACTCTTATCTAGACAAATGGAAGATGGAAGGTTGAAAGTGAAAATATTGGCACCAACTGAAATGATTCCTTGGATTATGTATACTTTCCATGATTCTGACTTGGCAGGACACCAAGGATTTTTTAGAACTTGGGAAAGAATAAAGGATCGTTATATCTGGAAAGGTATGAAGAGTGATATACTCACATATGTCAAATCATGCCATAAGTGCCAAATAAGATTCCCTTTTAGAGGAAAAGCTCCATTACAACCATTTCTAATTCCAACTAGACCTTTTCAGGCTGTTGCTATTGATGTAGTAGGTCCACTGCCAATTACTAAAAAAGGCAATAGGTATATTCTAGTAGTCATAGACATGCTAACTAGATTTCCTGAAGCAGTGTCAATGAAGGATCAAACTGCAAAGACTATTGCAAGAAAGTTTTTGAATATGATAATTTGCAGATATGGAACTCCTCAGACCTTACTTTCAGATCAAGGAGCAAATTTCACATCTGAACTGTTGTAACAGTTATGTAAATTACTCAACGTTAGGAAGATTTTTACAACACCTTACCACCCACAGTGTAATGGTATGTGTGAAAGGCTGAATAAAAATATAAAGCAAATACTTTCCAATCTGTCAAACACTAAAATTAATGATTGGGACACATATATTTCTCAAGCATTATTTGCATGTAGATCTGCTTTTCCTTCTGCTATCAAAGAAAAACCATCTTTTGCTTTATATGGCTTTGATCCAATCTTTCCTAATGAACTTGTTTCAGTCATTCCTAATACAGGATATAATGACATAAATGAGTATCTGGAGACAGTTGTAGATAAATTTTCCCCTACTTACAGATTAGTAGGTGAAATAAGTAGATTAAGTTCTCAGAAAACTAGGCAGTATATAAATTGTTTTAGAAAGTATAAGTTATTTGCACCAGAAGATTTAGTATTGTTAAATGATAAATCTAGTATAAAAAGAGTTGGGATATTAGAAAGGAAAGCTTTAGGTCCATATAGAATTTTAGTTAAATTTTCTCCTGTGAATTTTAGGATTCAAGATGTCAAAAATCCTAGTAAAATTTTAAGTGTACACTCTGATAGGTTAAAAAGGTACTTTTTAGGGGGTAGAAATTTAGTTACATTAGGAGACAATATGAATAAAATATTGAAAGATGAGCATTGTTTTCCTAGATCTAATTATGCATCTCATTCACAATCAAATAATGGGAACGGGAATAGTTTTAAAGCTCATAATTCAAATATGCAGCAAAGGAGAAATTTAAATTTGGGTAAAACAAAACCTAATGCAGGAAAGTTTAGAAATCCCAAGGTACATAATTCAGATAATGTACAATGTAAGAGTGATGATAATCAAACTGACATTGATGAAATTATAGCAGAATATCATAGGTTAGTTAATATAGAGTGTAAGCCAGAGGAATGTGAAAATACCTTTAATTTAGTTAGTAAGGATAAAGAATCTCAACTTGTAGAATCTCAGACACCTGCAGAATTTGATTCTGATAGTGATGATTCTGTAGATTTAGGGCATAATTCAAATGGTTTAAATGAAATATTTGAGAAATACAGAAATGAAATTTGTAGGTATAGTAAATTGGAAGAAGAAAATTCTGAATTATCTCTAGCATCAGATGATTCTAAATAGTGATTCTGAGAGTGTAAATAATGATCAGCAGGAATCATGTTATTTTTTAAGATCTAGGAATAAGCATTAAAAGTTTTGTTTAGATATAGGTTAAATATTTAAAATTTTTTTTTTACAAAAAAAATGTTTTTCGGAGAAAGATGAAACTGATGTAAAAATAATCGTAATTAAAATTCTGAATATTTTTACGTATTGTTTATGTTAAATGTTTATTAGTTTTAGTTTCATAACACACATTGTCGGTGCTAGCAATGTGCTCGTTATTGAAATTGTTTTGTCAAAAATGATATGTAAAGAAGTTAAAAAAATTTATTTAAAAAAAATGTACTTACCAGATTTGATATTTGTATTACTTACAAGAATTTTATTGTAATTTAAAATTATCAAAAGTTGTATTTTATGAAGACATTCTCTCTTGTCACTAACAGAGACAATGTCAGCCATTATTTATACCTAATTTTCTCGCTTGCCACTTTCATGGAGTGCACATGCTCGTCGAGAAGTATGATGTGTGATTGACAGCTGACAAGTTCGGTATTCAAGCAACGGGAGAGTAAACAAGGATAGCGTTCGGAAGGAATTTAGAACACAGGCCGGCAGATATTTAGGTTCGGAGGACCTTAAGTTTTTTTATGTGACAGTCGGAGAAAAATTAATAGTATATTCCAAAAAAGGAATCGTGGAACTATTAAGTTTCAAAGTGGAATAAGTATTGATAAATAAAAGGGAAATATTGCTATAGATCGTTTTAAAGGGATATTGGAGGAAGCGCTAATTAAAAGATTTATAGTAGATTCCGAAAAGGGAATCATAGAACTATAAGTTTTTTTAATTGGAAGAGTTAAGACTGTCAATAAGCATTTAGTGAATAAAAGAAGAATTTGCTATTTACGTTCTAAAGGAATGTTCAAGAAAACTCTGATTAGGAAGTTTCATCTGTATTAAGGATGCCGGATCTGACTATTATTTCTACTGAAGAAAAGAGATAGAATTAAGTTCGGAAGAAGTAATGTGTGCTACATAAGTGATGAGAAAGGATCCTGTAAAAATGAAGAATAGAGTCATATATCTCTGGAAAAAGGCCTTGACAGAGAAAGAAACTGGCTATGAACATTTTTGTGTTTGTGCAAACAAAGTGTTTAGTCTAGTCTTAAGTGTAAGTTTATTTTTAAAAGGCCTTGGATCCAATTAATTTTTGTAGATAGTTATGTAATATTTGTCTGAAGTGTATATATATATTGTTTTTGTTATATTAAATGTGTTTATTTTGAATTTTGGTCTTGAGTCAGTGATTATTTGGATTCTGAAAGAAAGAGTTAAGATCATTGCACCAATTGGAGTGGACCCTTGTGCATATATAGGTACACTCGGAAATAAAAAAAATAATTGTTAGAAACAGAGATAATCTCTATGGTAAGATTAGTATTAAGATAATATCTATGAATATCATATATATAAAAATCCACCAATAAGCTGGATTCAGGCCAAATAGAGGCTGTCAGGATCAGATCTTCACTTTACGACAAATAGTAGAGAAATCATGGGAATATAACAAAGATCTGTATTTAAGTTTTTTCGATCTGGAAAAGGCATATGACAAGGCGCCAAGAGAAAAACTATTCAATATGCTAAAGTTATATGATGTCAATGGGGTATTATATCATGCAATACTTAGTCTTTATTTGAGTTGTAAGTCAGCAGTTAGAATTGATGGAAGTACAGGAAGATGGTTTAATGTTAAACCTGGTGTGAGACAAGGATGTACATCATCCCCTCTGTTATCCATTATCTATATTGATAACAGAGGGGATGATGTACATCCTTGTCTCACTAAATTAGCTATATATTTGAACAATGTCTTGTATATAGCTAATTTAGTGTTCGACTAATTTCTCTCTTATTCCATATGAATTTATTCAATTGACTTTCTACTGTACCAGCATTGGTGATTCTGTTGTCTATTTCCATATTTAATTTACCATATTCACTAAAAATTGTGCCTAAGTAGCTGAAATGTTTTACTTGTTCCACAGGTTCTCCGTTCACAAGCAGTTGACATTTTCAACGATTCTGCTTATTTTCATTGTCTTTGTCTTTTTATTGCTGACCTTCATACCATATCTATTACAACAGCTATTCAATTTAGTCAGAGAATCTTGCAGACTTGTAGCAGATTTATTTAGAAGTATAACATCATCCGCATAAAGCAAAGAGCTGACATTAACATCTCCAATTTTTATATCATGTTTAATACCACTTTCCTTCATAATGTGATCCATATAGATAATGAATAACAGAGGGGATGATGTACATCCTTGTCTCACACCAGATTTAAAAAAAATTAAGTTAAACTACTGTGTTCGAGCTCATACCACATGCCACAGAAAGTTAGTCATATCTGTGGCATGTGGTATGAGCTCGAACACAGTAGTTTAACTTAACTTTTTTTAAATCTGGTGTGAGACAAGGATGTAAATCATCCCCTCTGCTATTCATTATCTATATGGATCACATTATGAAGGAAAGTGGTATTAAACATGATATAAAAATTGGAGATGTTAATGTCAGCTCTTTGCTTTATGTGGACAATGTTATACTTCTAAATAAATCTGCTACAAGTCTGCAAGATTCCCTGACTAAATTGAATAACTGTTGTAATAGATATGGTATGAAGATCAGCAATAAAAAGACAAAGACAATGAAAATAGGCAGAATCGTTGAAAATGTCAACTGCGTTGTGAACGGAGAACCTGTGGTACAAGTAAAACATTTCAGTTACTTAGGCACGATTTTTAGTGAAGATAGTAAATTAAATATGGAAATAGACAACAGAATCAACAAAGCTGGTATGGTAGAAAGTCAAGTGAATAAATTCATATGGAATAAGAGAGAAATTAGTCGGAACACTAAATTAGCTATATACAAGACAGTGTTCAAACCAGTTTTAACTTATGGATCTGAGAGCTGCGTCAGAAGCAAAACACTTGACGAAAGACTAGAGAATGCAGATATGAGAGTTCTGAGAAAGATTAGAGGCATGAACAGATGGCATCAATGGCAATATCATATTAAAAATGAGGATATTAGGAAAGAACTTGTCAGCATCCAGGAATGCATTAGCAGAGATAATCTCAGGTGGTATGGTCACTTAAACAGAATGGGTGAGGAAAGATTAGCAAAACAAGTGTTCTCTGCCAGGTTGGCAGGAAAACCACCCAGAGGAAGACCAAGATATAGGGGAACTGATACGGTACAAATTGCCTAAGATGATAGAAATATAAGATCTGATAACGCTGGAGTCTTCACAAGTAACAGACTGATTTGGAGGAAAATTGTAGATAGGAAGTTAGTAATGATGTAAATTTTTCATGTAGTACTATCATATCCTGTACACCCAGGAATAACAGGAATTTGATGATGATGATTAATCATCTATATCGGTGTTTCTCAACCTTTCTAAACTCAAGGAACAGTAAAATGCTTAAAACAATTCCACGGACCATTAAGTTACCAGAGGCGTAGATAGCAGGGGAGGGGGGGGGGGTACATACTACAGATATGAGGAGTTCTGAAAAAAATTAAGAGAGTGAACAGAAGTGTATTAATTACAGAATTACAAATTATGACATTAGGAAAGAACTTCATATTTTTAATATTCAAGAATGTGTGAGCAAACCTAATCTTGGGTGTTACGGTCACTTAAACAGAATGGGAGAGGAAAGTTAGCAAAAGAGGTTTTTATGTCAGAAAAAGACCTAGTAGAGGACCAAGATCTAGGTGAACTGATGCAGTTAGAAGTGCCTTCGAAGACTGAAATATAGCTTCTGGCAATATTGGAGCTCTCTAAATTAGTCTGATAACAGACTAATTTAGAAGATGATTGTGAATAGAAAGTTGTAATAATGCTAACATACAATACTAGCAGAGCACATATCAGGAATTTGATGATGATGCCAAAGTTATTGCCCATGATTTTTGTCCATATCTGCTCTTGACTCAAATGGCTTTACCACATCTGTATAAATTATTGCTAGCTTTTATAAGAATATAAATATGGATTAATCCACAAAAACTTTTAACCAGGTCTTCAGAGAATGTTGAAAGGTAAAGAAAGTTCAGAGATGGATAAGCAAAATAATATCAAGGGTAGTTGAATGTCAACTATGAAGGTAGACTGAAAAGTCAACATTTTCTTAGAAATAAACTTTTTTTTTTATACCCTAACATATTTTAAACTTTCAAAATATTTATTATAAAAAACAAAAAAAAACTGCAACTTTAAAGAATCCATAACTGGTAATTAGTTTACGGAATTAACAACGCATATAAAGTATTAATTAATTACCAGTTATGTCTAACCAATGTATAAGTCTTACTACTTTAAAGAATCCAATTGCCGATTTTGCTTCTAATCTCACAGTAAATTGGTGTGGATGTTATTGCCTATAATTATCAAAGTTAGATTATTTATTATTACTGAAGCTGAATCATTACAGATATCACCAACTGAATTCTTCTTTAATTTTATATATCCTGATTATATTAATGTTGCACTGTAAATGACAACAATAAAGAATCATGCTCTGTATAAGTAAACATTTGAAAAGCAGTTGTCATGATTTGAGAAACTTAAACTGGAGCATTCGTAATATGGAAATGAAAACAAAGTGGTAAAAATGAGAAATAGAATTTTTCAAGTATTATATGTTTGATTTTGTTCCTTTTCTTTGCCAAAGGTCATTGGAATCAATTTAAAATTAGAGTTTATGAATCCACACAAAATAAGTATCATCATATCATATCATACACTTACCTTTTCAGGACTTTCATTTGATCTTCTCTTTGATCTGTTCACTGAATGTTTCTTAAACATGGGACAAGGTGCCTTTCTTCGGCTCACTAATAACAAAAATAAATAAATAAATAAAATAAGTATACATTAATAATACTATTATCAGTTCCAAGACTTAGGCTGCATTAGAGTGGAACTATTTACATTAATGGAGACTTGAAAACTGAAGTCATTATCTAGTAATAGAAAGGTCTTATAGTTGCATTCCAATTTAGACTTCTTGCTCTTGAATTTTAGTGAAATGGACCACTTTTAATTTTAACTATTTAAAAAAAGCTATTTTAATTATAATTATTTTAATCATGTTTACTTGGCAGATAAACTGACCACATGTACTACACAAAACAGAACCATGCCAGATATGCATACCATTTGGAGAAATAACAAGTAAACACACAATTAATGATGCACCACTTTCTGAATGCCAGTGATAAGAAACTGAATGTGCAGTTCAAGCCAAAAGAAGCCAGATGCTATCAAAAAGATTTAATGTCACTGATAAAATTATTCATTTGCATTTGAACTGGGTTCCATATAAACCCACAGCTGACATATTTTGCTAAACAGAGACTATTAATCTGCTGGTGATTGCTTAAACTTCAACAATAACATATGCCTCTTCTGGTTGTTGATGTATGATATAAAAATAACTTATGTATAGCAACACTTCATTCATCACTGTGTTTTTGCCAGCTCCCACCAAACACAACAGAATTTTCTGCTGTGTTTGATTGGGAGCTGGCATCATCCATTCTAACTTCTCCCACCCACCAGCCAAACAATCACAGGGAATCAATCACAAACTGCTGCAGAAGTGCAACCAAACCACATCATTGTGGTTTGGTTGCTTTTAAACTTCAAAAACATTATGTTCTTTCAGGACAATGAATAGCCACACATAGCATAAGTGATTTAGGAAAACATCCAGTCTCAGATGAAAAATCCTGTCTTGACCCTTCTTTTCCCAAACTTCTAATAAACTGATTTATTGCCTGTCTTATATAAATTACAACCAACAATTCTGAAGATGTTTGTGAAGATGCTTATTTTTCCAAATAAAGTGTTTTTGTTACTTTTTTACAAATGCTTTGTACTAAAAAAATGCATGAACTCTTTTCTGATCATCTGATAATAGTCAACATCAAACTTAATATATATATATATATATAAAATCAGTTATGGCTGTGATGACCATCTCATTTTACTTTGCTATCTTCTGAAGAGCTCCTACTTGAACTGATCCCTACAATTTATCAAATATGGACCTTGGGGGAAAGGGGAAACAGTGAAAAGTCAGCTAATAAAATAAACAATCTTAGCAAAACTGAAGATAGACACTATTAACATAATCAATGGAAAAGAAGTAGAACTGATAGAGGAATTTAAGAAGTTCCAAGTGAAATAATCAGAGTTACCATTATGAAGAAAACTGAAACAGGTAAGATTCTGCTAAATAATAACTAACTTATAAGCTGTTAATATTATTATTATTAGACACCTCCAGGGAGTCCAAAGACTCATCGAGGGAGATCACCTGCTCACAACCCCTCTCTCCACCACTCAATCCACCAATTGACTGCAACTACACCAACGGCATCTACCGCTGACCACTACCACTAGTATTTCCACAAACAATCACAAACATCCATGCGCACGGCGGGATTCGAACCCACAGCCTTTTGGCTGAAAAGCATATCCATTAACCACTTGGTCAGCCTGGCTGGACGAGTGGTTAGTGTATCCACTATGTTCAGACAATAATGCAATATCTGTTATGTTCCGGTAATAATGATCAAAAAAACGAAGAGGTAGCTACAACATTCAACACTAAATACAATGATAAACTTCTTGAATCACAGGCAATTTCAAGTAGTGATGTGGGAAAATTTCAAAATGGGGAAATGTGGTATGAGACTTTTTTTTTTTTATGTTGGGTCCACACATGAAAGGTTAAGTTGGTCAAACTATAGTACATTAATGGGCTGCTAACGGGCAGGAATGTGCACTATACAGCCTCTCCCTCCATAAAAGGAGCTTTGGTGCTTGCATTAAGCTTTCCTGCTGCAAAAAGATATCTTCCTAGCTGGAGAAAATGCCAACTAGACCACTAGATGGTATATGACCTTCATTGCTCATTGAAACACCACCATTCTGCTTATTGAGGGCCTGAAGGGGCGAATGCCATGTTTGGCCTCCAGATCAGGAGTTCCAGCCTTCATTACCCCTCCCCCCATCTTCTCCATGCAGTGTGAGTGATACTCCTCAAGGGCATGACTAACATACTTAGAGACTCAGATCCTCCTCCTCAGTTTCAAGGATACAGTAGTTAAAAACAGTGGCAACACCGGCCAGCCATCAGATAGTATATAGGACTAACAAGTAACAAGTCAAGAGGCATCCTGGTCAATTTACGCATAGTCCTGTTGCCACATACTCTTCCAGTTTGTGCCTGGTGAGGGAGTATGAGTATTATTATTATTATTATTATTCCTGACACCTCCAAGGAGTCCGAAGACTCATCGCAGGAGGACACCTACAGCTGTCTCAACCACTACACTGAACCTCTACTACGAATCATCCCCATCAACGCCATCTACCGGCCACCACAACTAGTATTTTTTGTCTGTAAATTCCGTATGTGAGAGACATTGTTGAAGCTACGGAATGGCAAGAAGACTGGTTTCCAGGTTGTGCCTGGTGAGGGAGTGCGAGTAGTAGTAGTAGTAGTATGTGGGAGACATTGTTGAAGCTACTGAATGGCAAGGAGACTGGTTACTCTCTGTATGGGTGTCACGTTCACAAGTCTGTCTCCCCACTGCATGTTCCCACTCTTTACTTTCATCTAATAATAAACCAAAAATGAAAAATTTAACAAACAAACAATGATGGCAATACTGCAAACAAAATAAGTCTCCCTCAACAACCAATTCTTCCAAGCAAATCAAACCAAATGCAATATTCCTAACTTACCAGGATCTCTACTAAAAACAAATCATTTCCATGTCCACTTCACAAACATCCATGACAAATTCCAACATAAACAACATTCATCACCACTTACAAACATCCAAACCACACCTCCTTCTCTTAACATAAACCCAAATTGCAACTACATCAATCACAGAATGGAGTTGACCTCCATTGTCCAAATTATACTCTTCACAATTCATTTTGTCATAAAGGTGGTACCTGTGCCTTTGTATGTTCTGACACTGCCTGCCAGAAAATGCCAAATTTATAATCCCCTGCTTTTTAATCTCCTCTGGCTGAAGGATTCCTTATCACACTTGGTAACTTTCATCAGCTGCATTTACTGGTTTCCAAACTGAAAAACCACATGAACTCTACCATCTAAAATCCCACTATCCAAAAGCCGAAGTCATCGTCATAGGCCAGGGGTGTTCAACCCGTCGATCTCAATCGACCGGTAGATCGTGGAGTGATTTTTGGTCGATCTCTTGTGTATTCCTCCTTACTTACAAATTTAATTAAAACTGAAAACATAATATTATTTATTTATCATTATTTTGTATTATTTTTAATTCGCTTTAAGTGTATTGCTATTGTTTATTTATATTTCGTTAAAATTGTCAAATCAGTAATTTTCTTATAAGTCCAGGTAAATTAATTAATTTGGATCAGTGGAAGTCAAACAGCGAGCTGAGTGAATACGATTATAAGCAAAGTGTAAAACCTCGATTGTAGCTTAAATATTAAATATTCCAAAGCACATTACACCGATTTTTTACATAGGTTAAGTCCCATGTGAATATTGTAAAAAAATAAACTTTGTTTGTCTTGGTATAGTTTGTATTAGATGTTTTTGTAAATAACTCTTTTGAAGCTAACTGTATATACTGCTTTAATAATATGCCAGAGTGTTAAAAACAAAGGCAATGTTTTTGTCGCCGAAGATGTACATGGCGGCATTAGAAAGATTGTTATTGAAACTTGTATGTATGAGAAAGGCTTGCAGGCTCTAAGTGTAAACATCTCCGAAGTCAGTCAGAAAGAGTTCAAACAACTTTCCGATGGCCAGCAACTTACAATCAAAAGAAAGCGGAGGAGAACAAAAGGCGTGCCGAACTTGAAACTTAAGCTGAAACACTCATACCGATTCTTTGGGGGTTGCCAAACTTCATGTGAGGTCTCAGAGGAGGCCTAATAAAAAGGGACTGAAGCAAGCAGAAGGGGTTCTGATTCCAGAATTGCTGTCAGAGAAGAGGCCGCCCGGTCCAGAGTCGCAATCAGAGAGATTGCCCAGATCCACGTAGCTTGAGAGAGGAGTTTCCCGCTTCCAGAAAGGAGCTTCTCGGTTCAGGACGTCGCTAGAGAGAAAGAGAGAGACTACTTCTAGGCCACAGACAAGGTTTCAAATTGCCAAAAGGAAGGGATCCAATTGCTGGAGAAAAGTTTAATGTCACACACACTCACCAGTGTGTTGCATTTTCATTACAATTTGATGAATCAAACGACTTCACTGATATTGCTCAGTTAATGGTATTTATTCGCATGGTATTTCAAGATTATTCAAGTAAAGAAGAAATTTTGAAAAGTATACCATTATTGGGAAGGACTAGGAGAGAAGACATGTTTTCAGCATTTGACGAATTTGTGAAACAACACAAACTTCCGCTTTTTAAACTTGTGTCTATTACTACTGATGGTGCTCCTGCAATGATAGGTAATAAATCGGGCTTCATTTCATTATGTAAAAACAATGACAAATATCCAGATTTTTTAACGTACCACTGCATTATTCACCAACAAGTACTGTGTAGTAAAAGATTAAACACAAAAGATGTTTTGGATATTACATTTAAAATTGTAAATTCTGTTCGAGGAAAAGCCCTGCAACAGCGGTTATTTAAATTACAGGAAGATGGTGATAGGGAACTTCTGAAATAATGTTCGTTGGCTCGGCAGAAGTCAATTTTTAGAAAGATTTCTTGTATTAATTAACGATATAAAAAATTTTCTTGATGAAAAAGGAGATATTTATCCACGATTGAGTGATAATAATTGGTTGTTACACTTATCATTTTTAGTAGATTTCTGCACAAAATTAAGCAACTTAAATTTAGAGTTACAAGGTAGAGATAAAAATTTAATTGACATGTTAAGTTCAATAAAAACTTTCCAACAATACTTATTTCATTAAAGAAAAATATAAATGATTGCGAATTTAGACATCTCCCATATTTATTAAAATTTTTTGAACAAAATCAAGAAATGCTTCGCAATGATTTAAAAGAATTTATTTGTGAAATAGAATTAGTTGAATAAGAAATAAATCCTCATCATCATCATCAAATTCCTGCCATGTACCCTCAAGGGGTGTACAGGATATGACAGTACTACATGAAAAAATTACATCATTACTAACTTCCTATTTACAATTTTCCTCCAAATCAGTCTGGATGACTCGTTGCAAAGGTGGGGGAAGTTCAGATCGCTATTCTTAGGTATTTTCCATAATGTAAAAACACATTTCCTAGGAAATGTATGCTGTTATTACATTATGGAGGGAGGTCACTACCCAGACCGGTTTCAGCCTTTTTTGAGGCTTCATCAGTGAGTAGCTAGACCTAATACCAAAGTGTATAGCGAAAAGAACTTATAAACTCTGCGAACGAGTTTTCCAAACAGGTGCAACCATTAAGTTACTTAAATATAAAGAGCTAATAAGCTTCATTTCGGCAATGAAAACATTACTTAAATTAAGGGGATATTAAATCCCAAATAGTTTTAAAACCGAATAAGAAACTCAACATACATACAAGCATACATTTCCTAGGAAATGTGTTTTTACATTATGGAAAATACCTAAGAATAGCAATCTGAACTTCCCCAACCTTTGCAACGAGTCGTCCGGTATTGTACTACGTACTAGGATCACTTGCATTGGCTAACGCTAGTGTCGCCGATACTTTATAGTTTACTATATTCGGCAAGAAACTCTCTGATTCCAATCTTTGAGTTTCTTATTCGGTTTTAAAACTATGTGGGATTTAATATCCCCTTAATTTAAGTAAGAGAAAGTTATCAATAGTCAACTTCTTCACTATCTAGAAACTCACCAGTTAATCAGCGACCACTGTGGATTCTACCAATTCAGATCCACAGCTGATATCTTAGCCTACATCTCTCACCACTGGACATATGTCGTGGAAAGGTTTGGAGAAATGTATGCTGCCACCCTTGATGTTTCCAAAGCTTTTCATCATGTTTGGCATCAAGGCCTGCTTTGCAAACTCCCTTTCTTCAATCTACCTGCCACCTGCCATCCTATGTAACTGCATAGCTAGCTTTCTCTCTGGTTGTTCACTGCATGTCATGGTGGATGGTACCCCTCTCTTCAAGCTTTACCACCAATGCAGGAGTGCCTCATGGCTCCATTCTCTCACCTACTCTCTTTCTCATATATGTAAACGATCTATTCTCAATCACTACAAATCCTATCCACAGCTTTGCCTATGATAGCACTCTTCATTCATCCTACTCCTTTGATAAATCATGTAGTTCTCGGTCATCCCTTACATCAAGAACCTTACATCTGCAACCAAAGCCTTAAACACTATCTCCATACCATCCTTCAGTGGAGTAAGAATAACTTAGTAACATTCACTGCCACGAAAACACAGTCCTACCTTTTCACCTACAAAAGGGGATCTCAACTCATCTTCCCTCATCCTCAGTAATACACATATCACCAGAGACAGGATGAACTATCTCTCCTTGGACTGACGTTTTATGTTCAACCTCTCTTGGCACAAACACATTAACAGCTTCCTCAGTTTCAAAAAAACTAGCTATTATTTTCTGCTGATGAAGCTATTTTACTTCCACACAGCTACCAATCCTATACCAATCCTATACAAATCCCAAATCCACCCATCCTTAGAATACTGTTCGCACATTTGGGGTGCGCCTAAAATCTCTTTAAAAATTCTTCATGCCGTCCAGAGGAGAGCATGAAGGATCACATTGATCCTTCTCTCACAGGCTCACTTCATCCTCTATCTCACAGATACAGTGTTTCAGCTTTGTATCTCTTCTATAGGTACATGGTCACTGCTCCAGTGAATTGGTAAACATCATTCCTCTAATTGCTGTTAGGCCTGTTAAAACAAGAACACCAGCTGTCCAATATCCCTTTACAGTACAACTGAAAACTCACTTGCTTCTTCTCTTCCATATTTATTTTATCTACCTCCATCTTCTGGAATAACCTTCCACATGTGTTTCCCAACAATTCAACCTACAACTCTTTAAGAAGAATGTCAACAGGTTTCTTCTTTCTCAACCCTTATCTGCACCTCATAAACGGCACTGATGTGCTATAGGTTCTTGTACCTCTCATGTGTGGGATAAATCAATCAATAAATTAAACATTAGTACTGTGTGCAGAAAATGCTGTATAAATACTGTGCATGTGCACTGTTTGTGCCTAATATCCCAATAGAAGGTGCTACTAAGGAAGAATTTTCCCAAGTCCTTAGAAAAGACAGCTGAAATAAAGAAAAGAAAGCTGGCCCCTGTTGGAGATCTACAAGTAGAGCAGAAAATAAATACCATACATCCAGAAATGTTTCAGGAAAATTTGGGGAAAAAAGAGCAAAGCTAATAATAATGGTAAGTATCTGCTAGCTTTCTGTTCAGGACAATGGAATTTATTGAAAGTATTCATGTGAAAACTTTGGTAAGAATTTAGAATAAATATCATGAGAATGGCAAAATATTCTGAAAGTTATTAATAAAACTAAGAAACAGAGGAAACTACTGTAGAAGGAATCACAGAAGGTAAAAGTGGCATAAAAACTAAAGATATTTTGGAGGTTTAGGGTAATTACTTTGAGAGATTGTTAAATGATTAAATTACTGTTAAATGGTAGAAAATATTCAAGAGAAATGTGAAAAAAGCCAATGGAAATCTGATATGTGAAAAGGCAACTAAAGATCAACAAGAAGCAGATGTTCAACAAGAAATGCTCAAATGTGGAATTGTAAAAGTTTTACAGTGGTTCACTGAACCTTCTCTCTCTCTCTCCTCAATCTATTGGTTGGTGGGTAGCATGGGCTGTTGAAAGTGGTCTTCTCACTGCATAGTTCAAGTTAAATGTACAATTTCAGATGGCTGCAGAAAACTAACACATCTACAAAAAGTAAAATAAAACTGAATCTTAAAACTACAAAGAAATTTCCCTACCAAGTGTTACAGGTAAGATTAACACAAGCATACTTCAGAAGAGGCAAAAAATTGTTGAGAAACAAGCCAAGTTCATGCTGAATAGGTAATTGTCAGGATCATATTTTTACTTTAAGAAAAATAGTTGAGAAATCATAGAAATTTAACAAGGATCTGTATTTAAGTTCCTTCTAAGTTACAGGCATGCAACAAGGTACTATACTACCTAGAAGAAAACCGTTCAAAAAGCTGTGCCATATTATCATATGGTGCCAATGGAACATTGCACATATACATGGTCCATTTTTAAGAGGTATATCAGAAGTTAGAACTGAAGGATGTACAGAAAGGTGGTTAGATGTAAAATTAGATGAGAAAAAATAGTGCACGCTATCTGCACCATTATTCCTCATCTACATGGATCACAATATGGAGGAAAGTGGCACTAAACCTGATATTAAAATTAAGGATATTTAGCTAAGCCTTTATTTTATGCAGATGTTATACTATACTACTAAATAAATCCAGCAAAATGCAAACAATGAAAATAAGCATGAAAAACATCATCTGTACAGTTCAATGGAGAACCTATAAAAGAAGCAAAACATTTCAGCTATTTAGGCAAATTTAGTGAAGATGACAAAATAAATTTAGAATTATCATCATCATCATCAAATTCCTGCCCTGTACCCTCAAGGGGTGTACAGGATATGACAGTACTACATGAAAAATTTACATAATTACTAACTTCCTATTTACAATTTTCCTCCAGATCAGTCTGTTACGTGTCAAGACTCCAACATTATCAGATCTTATATTTCTATCGTCTAAGGCACTTTGTACCGTATCAATCCACCTACATCTTGGTCTTCCTCTGGGTCGTTTTCCTGCCAACCTGCAGAGAACACTTGTTTTGCTAATCTTTCCTCTCCCATTCTATTTAAGTGACCATACCACCTGAGATTAGCTCTGCTAACGCATTCCTGGATGCTGACAATGTCAAGTTCTTTCCTAATATCCTCATTTTTAATATGATATTGCCATTGATGCCATCTGTTCACACCTCTAATCTTTCTCAGGACTCTCATATCTGCGGTCTCTAGTCTTTGGTCAAGTGTTTTACTTCTGACCCAGCTCTCAGATCCATAAGTTAAAACTGGTTTGAACACTGTCTTGTATACAGCAAATTTAGTGTTGCGACTAATTTCTCTCTTATTCCATATGAATTTATTCAATTGACTTCCCACCATACCAGCTTTGCTGATTCTGTTGTCTATTTCTATATTTAATTTACCATCTTCAGTAAAAATCGTGCCTAAGTAGCTGAAATGGTTTACTTGTTCCACAGGTTCTCTATCAACATTTTCCAACACATTTTTCAACTGTGTTGGAAAATATACATCCCAACACAGTTGACATTTTCGATGATTTTGCCTATTTTCATTGTCTTTGTTGCTGACCTTCATACCATATCTATTACAACAGCTATTCAATTTAGTCAGAGAAACTTGCAGACTTGTAGCGGATTTATTTAGAAGTATAACATCATCTGCATAAAGCGAAGAGCTGACATTAACATCTCCAATTCTGATATCAGGTTTAATACCACATTCCTTCATAATGTGATCCATATAGATAATGAATAACAGAGGGGATAATGTACATCCTTGTCTCACACCAGATTTAACATTAAACCATTTTCCTGTACTTCCTTCAATTCTAATTGCTGACTTACAACTCAAATAAAGACTAAGTATTGCTTGATATAATGCCCCATTGACACCATATAACTGCAGCGTATTGAATAGCTTCTCTCTTGGCACCTTGTCATATGCCTTTTCCAAATCGACAAAACTTAAATACAGATCTTTGTTATATTCCCATGCTTTCTCGACTATTTGTCGTAAAGTGAAGATCTGATCCTGAAGGTTCAGATCTTCAGGATCTGAAGGTTCAGGATCCTGAACCTTCAGATCCTGAACCTTCAGGATCTGAAGAATCTTCAGGTTCTGAAGAATCTATTTGGCCTGAATCCAGCTTGTTCTTCACCAAGCTTTTCTTCCACAATTCTTCTCAACCGTTTCTCAAGTATACTTGCATAGATCTTGCCAGGAACACTCAGTAGGGAAATTGTATGTAATTATAAATACCTCTGTAATTCTCACATTCAGTTTTATTTCCTTTTTTATATATGGGTACTATGAGAGCTCTACTCCAATCATCGGGAATTCGTCCCTCTGTCCAGGCTTTCTGAACTATGCAGTGCAGCCACTGTAAGACTTTTATACCACCATACTTAAGCATTTCTGGTTGAATATCATCTACTCCTGCTGCCTTTCCACATTTCAAGCCTTTGATGGCTTTTTCTACTTCAAGTATGGATATGTATTCCTGACTGCATGCCTGGTCAGTGTTTTTTATCACTGTGCTGTCATCATGCTTGTTTCATTTAGCAGTTTTTCAAAGTAATTACTCTATAGTTCAAGGATATCTTTTTTCCTGTTTTCATGTCACCTTTATCATCTCTAACTCCTTTTACAGCACTCTTTCCTCCATTCCTAAGGTTCTTCAACAACCTCCAGAATATTTTGCCACCTTCTTGATATTTATTTTCTATATTCTTGCCAAAGTCCTCCCATGACTTTTGTTTAGCTAGTTTTACACACTGTTTAGCTTTCTTACATTTGTCTCTGTATTCTGTAAGAGTAAAAGCTGACTTATTTGCCAGGAACTTTTGATATGCTTTCTTCTTTTCCTTCACTGCCTCTTTAACTTCTTGTGTCCACCAGGGAGTTCTGATTTTTTTTATCCTTGCACACAACCTCACCACATGCCTCTCTGGCAGAATCAACCAATGTTTTCTTAAGAGTTTACCACTGAATCTCCAAGGTTTGATTCCTGTTCTCAAACTCTTTCATTTTCTTTTCAATAATCTTTCTGTATTTTAGTCTACAGTTCACATCTGAGAGCTGCTCAACTTTTATTCGCTTTAAACCTTTCTTACATGTTATTCTTTTCAATACAAAATTCAATTTTATCCTGCTCAAGACTAAATAGTGATCACTTCCAATTTCAAATCCTCTGTACACTCTGGTGTCCTGCACCAGGGAGAAAACATCACTATCAACAATAACATAGTCAATGAGACTTTTCTTATTCCTAGCCTCTTCTCTCCATGTGAATTTGTGCACATTTTTATGTTGGAACATGGTGTTAGTAACAACCAGTCCATGTCCTGAGCAGATTTTTGCCATTAATATTAGTTTTGCTCTTTTCTCCAAATTTTCCCAAAATATTTTTGTATGTCTCACAATTATTTCCTACTCTGCTATTTAAATCCCCAACAAGGACCAACTTTTCATTTTTCATTGTGTCAGTTGCTTTTTCTAAAGCGTCAAAATATTCCTCTACTTCTACCTTAGTAGAACCTTCTGTGGGACCATAGGCACAAATAAGTCTCATTGTCCAGTTCCCCATTCTCATATTTGCCCACATTACTCTACTTGAGACTGACTGCCATTCAAGAAGATGAGCCTCGTATTTTGTGTTGAATACTATGGCTACTCCTTCTTTTCCTTGATTATCATTGCCTGAATATAACATTTTGTATTTACTGCTCAGAAAGATCTCACCAGTTTTGGTATTTTTTGTTTCAGTCACCCCTATTATGTCGATCTGGTACTTATCTAATTCCTGAGCTAGCTCCATTTCTTTGCCATTCAGGCTTCTTACGTTGATAGTACCGATCTTTAACTCTGGTGATGTTGAGTTGGGGTTTGTTTTCAGATTTGTTCCAGTAGCTGACTTTTCGCTGTTTGCCCTGGTTCCCTGGCAAAAACAACGGGGGCCTTGTTTAACCGGGCGACGCCCCAGCCGGCATGAAATTTTGTCATGTTGTACCATCATTTTTTATTTTGGTTTAACCAATAAGAATACAATTTGGTCGGCTAAATCCCAAATTGCCAGCCCATCCTCGTTCGTTCAGTATCAAAGTAGATACCCAACAGGGTGCACCACAAGAAGGTGAGGATTGGACATTAGGTCAGAAGCCCTGGTCAGTTCTCCGCATTCCTTTAAAGGCTATGTGGAGGTCTCCTCTCAGTTATACAGCTTTGACCCATTTAGAATTATAATCAAATAAAATGATAGGTGAAAAAAGAATGGATATGATAGGACATATCATGTCAACATTAATTTCCTGATATGTACCCTCAAGGGCTGTTCAGGTTATAATGACAGCACTAGATAGAACATATAAGTTATTAAAAGGATTTTATAGCATTTCAAATGCTGGGTTGTGATCTGAATTACCATGAAAACAAATGTCCATGGTGAAAAGAACTATTAAAATGGAGGAAAACTCACGTAAAAAACTTTATTAATGTAGAATTTTTGCTTAAGTATCATAGCCATTGTCGGTATGAGATCATAGAATGGCAATTAAACAAAAACTTCAATTCTAATAAGTGCCACCTGAGTAGTTAATGTAAGATAATTAAAAAGGATCAATAATTTCCCAAATTATTAAAAAAAAGTATATAAATATATACATAGACAAAATAAAGTTAGACAAGATTAGCACATTTAAAAAGTACTATCTCTCATAAAGGGGACATATGTAGACTATTGAATTTGTTTAAGTTAGAACAATGAAGTCAAGTTTCACACATTTCTTTATAAAGACGTTATATAGGGAAATGACTTTTATGAAGGACTCTTGTCTCGTTCCAATGAACTCAATGTTCAGTGCTGATTGCATGCTCCGCAAGTCCAAACTGTGGCTTGTGGTATTTAATATATTATTATTATTATTATTAAAACAAGACCTCATGGAGTCAAAGACTCATCTAGGAGGTCCTTTTATCTCACACACATCTCATCATACCGGGTCTTAAACACATTCAAACTCCTTGCAGACACCACACTCTCAGGCAAGGCATTCCAATCATTCACAACTCTGCACGAAAAAAACCTGCCTCTCACTCCCCTACTCACACCCTCTTTATACAGTTTCCAGGTATGACCTCTGGTTCTCCCCTGATCTCCCACTATTCTATGTAGAACTTCTCCACCATTGATCCTATAACAACCCCTCACCAACTTGTAGGTCTCTATCATATCTCCCCTCTTCCTTCTCTCCACTAGACTCTGCAAATTACATCTTTTCAATCTTTCCTCATACTCGACATTCCAGAGGTCAGAAACTACCTTAGTCAGTCGCCTTTGCACCCTTTCCAACATCTCTTCATCCTTCTGAAAACCAGGTGACCAAATCTGGGCACAATAGTCCATGTGTGGCCTAATCAAAGCCTTATACAATGGAACAAGAATCTCCCTACTTCTACACGTCAGTGTCTTCCTCATCATTCCCAGAAGTCTTTGTGTTGTCTTCACAATTTTGGCGATGTGACCCCTAAATTTTAGATCCTTATCCACTATCACTCCCAGATCTCTTATTTCCTCTACTTCCAACAATATATTCTCACCAAGCATAAATTCTGCATCCCATCTTTGTTTTCCAAATTTTAAAACCTTACATTTTGCAACATTGAACTCGCATCCCCATTTGCTTGCCCAATCACTCAATTTATTCAAGTCTTCTTGCAAGGCCACAATATCTTCACTACTCTTTATGGTTCGTCCCAACTTTGCATCATCTGCAAACAACTGAATATCTCCATCCAAATCTTCGCCAATATCATTAATATACAAGTTAAATAGTAATGGCCCTAAAACAGATCCCTGAGGCACTCCACTAGTGACTTTCCTTTTCCTGGATATTGCACCCCCATACACAACTTGTTGATACCTATCAGATAGCCAGTCTCCAATCCAATGCACTAATCTAATATCCAACCCCATCTGCTCTAGTTTGACTGTCAACTTATCATGAGGTACTCTATCAAAAGCTTTTGCAAAATCCAAGTATATTACTGTGTATCCTTCTCCTCTGTCCAAGGAAGCAGTCACTTTATTGTAATAAGTAAGTAGATTACTAAAACACGACCTCCCTTTAGCAAATCCATGCTGTCCATCAAAGATTATACCATTGTTGTCAACCCAACTCTGGATCCTAGTTCTCACAAGCTTCTCCAACAACTATATAAGACTTGTGTTCTTCTAGATGAATAAAAGCAGTTCTTTCTGTTTGTCTGAAATCAGATAACACACATGAGCAAGGAATCTGGTAGATGCCTGGATCACTGAGAAGTGGAAGCTTGTCCTTAGGAGAAGCATAGAGAATTTTCTGATGAAGCGAAAGGCAACAAAAATATTCAGTGCTTTTAAAATTTTCATTATGCATTCACTAATGCCATCACATATTGGAATGCAATTTATTTCTTCTGTATTTAAAGAAGTAGAGATACCATAATTGTTACAAGCTTTTAAATGCACTTCATCCCAGGATCCAGTTCACCTTACAAGAAGTAAATAAATTTATTTATTTGTATGGCATGAATAACAAAACATGCAGTACAATACACTGTCACTTTAAAAACATATCAAATTAAAAGTCATTTTAAAAACCAATAAAATTAAAAGGTTACATCCATATTGGTCAAATAGTTCATAGCTTCGGGTGTAGCACTTAAAAAGTCCAATTTGTCTCCTGAATATGCTCTGAGATAGCACTGAGTCACAATATGGTCCACAGTTTGTCTTTGAGCTCCACAATCACAATGCGGAGATGGTCGTTTAGCCCATTTAAAAAGCATGTCCACACATACACCATGACCAGTTCCTATTCTATTAAGCTGAGTCCAGGATTTTTGTGGAAGGTGTGAGCAAGCATCAAAACTTTCTTGTAATTCTTTGAGAGAAAATTTTGTGATGTCATGTGTCTGACTCTCCCACTGTTCTTGCCACTTTTGCTTCAGGTCAAAGTTAGATTGTAGTAGGAGCTGGGCTAATTGTAGTGGTGGATGTCTTGATCTCAATCATCGTACACTTAAGTCTGGGAGATCTAAATGTACTGGTTGGGCAGTATTCTCCAAGATTTTCTTATACTTCTGTAAGAGAGCCTTAGTCCTGTGCAGATTTGATGGAACAATGTTGCTAAGAGCTGGAAGCCAGTGTGTGGGTGTTGATTTAATTGTGCCAGAAATCGGTCTCATTGTATTATTTAGTTGGTTATCAATAAGTTTAACATGTGTGCTATTTAGCCAGACTGGTGAGCAATATTCGACAACAGAGAAAACTAGACCAAAAGCTGTAATCTGCAGATTATCAGCTGTTGCTCCCCATGTCATGCCTATTAGTTTTTGTATTATGTTGTTACGGGTTCTTAACTTAGCAGAAACGTTTATTAGGTGTTGCTTGTAAGAGAGCGTGTGGTCCAGGGTCATGCCCAAGTACTTTGGAAACTTATTGTATTGTAGTAAACATTCTTCAAAGAAGATATTTAAAGTGACATCTGCCATGTGATTATTAAGGTGAAAGCTCGATTCTTCTGTTTTGTCTGGATTGAGATGGAGCCTCCATTTTTTGTAATATTCACCTATTATTTTCAGATCTTTTGTAAGTATACCTCTTCAGCCTGATCAAGTTCAGGATCCAAGTTTACCTTAGAAGTAAATAAATAATTAGCCTTTTTAGATCTAATTCTTCATTAATCAGACGGTAGTAGCCTACATTTTTCAGTTTTCTGAAAGAAGACTCACATAGGCATTATATTCACATTGAATCCTATCACCGTCAAATCACCATCACCATTATTACAAAAGTAATAATAAGGACATCTAGGATATTCTTATCTACAGATTTCATGTCACCTTTATCAATCTTTGATTTCTTTTACAGTACTCTTTCCTCCATTTCTAAGCTTTTTCAATAGTCTCCAGAACATTTCGCCACCTTTCTGATATTTATTTTCTATATTCTTACCAAAGTCTTTCCATGACTTTAGTTTAGCTACTTCAATAATGTTTGTATAGTCAAGTCTACAGTTTATCTGTAAAAGCTATCCAATTTTAATTCTTTTTAAAACTTTCTTACATACTACTGTTTTCAATGTAACATCCATTTTCACCCTGCATAGCACCAAGTAATGGTCACTTCCAATTTCACATCCTCTGTACACTCTTGTATCTTGAACCAGCATGAAGATATCACTATTAACAATGACGTAGTCAATGAAGCTTTTCTTATTTCTTATGTCTTCTCTCTTGTATTCTTGTGACCACAAAAAAAATTTGACAGGACACGTCATTAAAATCTCAATAGATGACCACTTGAATATCATGAAAGATGAAGTGGAAAAAAAAATCAAAATTTAAAGAAAGGAAATCAATAAAGTAGAATAATTGGTGACACTAAACAAGCAATACAGACAATAAACAAATTTGACAGAATGAAGGCAAAGAGATATTTCACCAAACACAATCAAAAAAAAGAAAACATTCTAAGTTAAGAGTGAAAATATGCCTAAATACTATCTGTGCAATGAAAACAGTCAAAACATATATAACTGGGAAAGTGAGACATGACAAAGAAGGTAAAAGTTGAGTTCTGTCAGAAAAAAGTAAGTGAGGTGTATCTATGTGGTGGGGCTGAAAGGATTTGGGAGGTCTGCCATCTTCAGCTGGTATTCTACTTCTCTTTTCTTACTTTTCATGACTGATGTTTACGGAAAGATGAAATTTGGATGAGACACTAAATATACAGTAATTACATCTCTGATAAGTTGCATACATTCTTAACTCCTTTAAAAATTTAATTTAAACTTAATTTTATGTTTTTTTTTACATGAATCTTACACATGAAAATTTGAGACCCCCTATAGTGCATCAGTACTTTGAATGGGTAATGATAAATTGGAAACTCCACCCTAGACACCAAAAGCTAAATACTAGTTATAAGTTTATATCCACGAATATTAACTTCAAAACTTAAATCATATGTAGAAGATAAACTTTGCAAAGAACAAAATGGCTTTTGAAAAGGATGATCATGCAATGACCCAGGTTTTACATTAAAAATCTTAATGGAAAAACATTACAAATATACAATGGAGAAATGTATATAGAATTTGTAGACCACCAAAAGGCCTTTGACAGAGTCTTAAAGAACAAACTGTGGACCATACTCAAGAATGTAACAATTCCAAATCAACTGCTTGCTGCAATAACAACATGTATCAGAACAACCAAATAGCTGTAAGAATCAACGTAAAAGTTGCAGAATGGAAATCAATAAAAAGCAGGATCCCTCAACGATACCCAATGGCATCACTGTTATTAAACATGTATATAGATGAATTAGTAAAGAAATGGAAGGAAAATATAAAACTGGCATTTAAACTGGATCGTGGAACTATACTTAATATCCTTTTGTTTGCAAATGACGAAATAATCACAAAAAAAGTGAAGATGAACTCCAAAAATCAATATGCCTTAAACATAAGTGCAAAAAAAAAAATATGAATGCAAATATCAACAAACAAACAATAATCATGGCTTTTAAAATACCATTTCCAGTCAGAAGTAAAATCATGATTGAAAATAAAATTTTAGAACAAATTAACTGCTCCTACAAAAGAAGCCAACATTGACATCAAAATCTCAAATTTTCTGAAGATAACAGGAATGATCAATAATATTTGCACACTTAACTAAGTTCAAAGGCATACAAGAATAAGAGTTTATAAAGTTCTGGCAAGATCTTCTCTGCTGTACGGAAGTGAATTATGGACTGCAAAAGAAAAAAAAATAATAGAAACTGGAGAAATGAAATTCCTGCAAAAGACAACAGGCTATACTCTCTGGAACAAAAGAAGAAGCACAAAAATATGTAAAGAACTAAAAATAGACAATATTGGATAAAGTATATGAATACCAAAAAAATGGATTGAACATATCGAAAGAATGGAAAGTTCAATACTATCCAAAAAAATACTCTGATATTTGGAGGATATAGAAGTCAGAGACAATCAAGGAAAAGATGGAAAGAGACCAGAACAGGCCACTGGGCCTAAATCCCTGAAAGGATGATGATGATAAGCAGGGTGATGGTCTCATGTCGAATAATGAAATTCATATATTATCTAAAATTAATTTAATATTCATTTAGGCACACTGAAAATTAAGAGTATAAAATATTTCAGACATTCTAAGCTAAATACCTGAGTCACTATTACTGACACACTGTTCCTTGGCTTCAAATTTCAAATCATTACATTTAGCTTTAGTGTCTGAGGACATAACATAAAGGAGCAGAGTACAGCCAGTATTATTTACACCATAGCTATAAAGTGTAGCATCATCCTGCATTGCAAACGATTCTCCAAGAATCCAGCACTGAAGCTCTTTTGAAAATCCAAACTCTTGTTCAATCTAAAAAAGAATAGAACAAACTCAGTATTTTAATATTAATATCATCGTCATCATCAAATTCCTGCCATGTATCCTCAAAGGATGTATAGGATATGACAGTACTACATGAAAAAATTACATCATTACTAACTTCCTATCTAATTTTCCTCCAAATCGGTCTGTTACTTATCAAGACTCCAACATTATCAGATTTTATATTTCTATCGTCTAAGGAACTTTGTACTGTATCAATCCACCTATATCTTTGTCTTCCTGTGGGTCGTTTTCCTGCCAACCTGGCAGAGAACACTTTTTTTGCTAATCTTTCCTCTCCCATTCTATTTAAGTGACCATACCACCTGAGATTAGCACGGCTAATGCATTCCTGGATGCTGACAATGTCAAGTTCTATCCTAATATCCTCATTTTAAATATGATATTGCCATTGATGCCATCTGTTCATGCCTCAAATCTTTCTCAGGACTCTCATATCTGCGGTCTCTAGTCTTTGGTCAAGTGTTTTACTTCTGACCCAGCTCTCAGCTCCATAAGTTAAAACTGGTTTGAACACTGTCTTGTATACAGCTAATTTAGTGTTCCGACTAATTTCTCTCTTATTCCATATCAATTTATTCAATTGACTTTCTACCATACCAGCTTTGCTGATTCTGTTGTCTATTTCTATATTTAATTTACCATCTGCAGTAAAAATTGTGCCTAAGTAGCTGAAATGTTTTACTTGTTCCACAGGTTCTCCATTCACAACACAGTTGACATTTTCAATGATTCTGCCTATTTTCATTGTCTTTGTCTTTTTATTGCTGACCTTAATACCATATCTATTACAACAGCTATTCAATTTAGTCAGAGAATCTTGCGGACTTGTAGCGGATTTATTTAGAAGTATAGCATCATCTGCATAAAGCAAAGAGCTGACATTAACATCTCCAATTTTGATATCAGGTTTAATACCACTTTCCTTCATAATGTGATCCATATAGATAATGAATAACATAGGGGATAATGTACATCCTTGTCTCACGCCAGATTTAACATTAAACCATCTTCCTGTACTTCCTTCAATTCTAACTGCTGACTTACAACTCAAATAAAGACTAAGTATTGCTTGATATAATGCCCCATTGACACCATATAACTGCAGCGTATTGAATAGCTTCTCTCTTGGCACCTTGTCATATGCCTTTTCAAAATCGACAAAACTTAAATACAGATCTTTGTTATATTCCCATGCTTTCTCGACTATTTGTTGTAAAGTGAAGATCTGATCCTGACAGCCTCTATTTGGCCTGAATCCAGCTTGTTCTTCACCAAGCTTTTCTTCCACAATTCTTCTCAACTGTTTCTCAGGTATACTTGCATAGATCTTGCCAGGAACACTCAGTAGGGAAATACCTCTGTAATTCTCACATTCAGTTTTATTTCCCTTTTTATATATGGGTACTATGAAAGCTCTACTCCAATCATCGGGAATTCGTCCCTCTGTCCAGGCTTTCTGAACTATGCAGTGCAGCCACTGTAAGACTTTTATACCACCATACTTCAGCATTTCTGGTCGAATATCATCTACTCCTGCTGCCTTTCCACATTTCAAGCCTTTGATGGCTTTTTCTACTTCAAGTATGGATATGTATTCCTGACTGCATGCCTGGTCAGTGTTTTTTATCACTGTGCTGTCATCACTGCTTGTTTCATTTAGTAATTTTTCAAAGTACTAAATAAAGTACCTCCATACTTCAAGGATATCTTTTTCTCCTGTTTTCATGTCACCTTTATCATCTCTAACTCCTTTTACAGCACTCTTTCCTCCATTCCTAAGTTTCTCACAACAACCTCCAGAATATTTTGCCACCTTCTTGATATTTATTTTCTATATTCTTGCCAAAGTCCTTCCATGACTTTTGTTTAGCTAGTTTTACACACTGTTTAGCTTTCTTACATTTGTCTCTGTATTCTGTAAGAGTAAAAGCTGACTTATTTGCCAGGAACTTTTGATATGCTTTCTTCTTTTCCTTCACTGCCTCTTTAACTTCCTGTGTCCACCAGGGAGTTCTGATTTTTTTATCCTTGCACACAACCTCACCACATGCCTCCCTGGCAGAATCAATCACTGTTTTCTTCAGAGTCAGCCACTGAATCTCCAAGGTTTGATTCCTGTTCTCAAACTCTTTCATTTTCTTTTCAATAATCTTTCTGTATTTTAGTCTACAGTTCACATCTGAGAGCTGCTCAACTTTTATTCGCTTTAAAACTTTCCTACATGTTATTCTTTTCAATATGAAATTCAATTTTATCCTGCTCAAGACTAAATAGTGATCACTTCCGATTTCAAATCCTCTGTACACTCTGGTGTCCTGCACCAGGGAGAAAACATCACTATCAACAATAACATAGTCAATGAGACTTTTCTTATTCCTAGCCTCTTCTCTCTCTCCATGTGAATTTGTGCACCTTTTTATGTTGGAACATGGTGTTAATAATAACCAGTCCATGCCCTGAGCAGAAATCCAACAGATATTTGCCATTATTATTAGCTTTGCTCTTTTCTCCAAATTTTCCCAAAATATTTTTCTATGTCTCACAATCATTTCCTACTCTGCTATTTAGATCCCCAACAAGGACCAACTTTTCCTTTTTCATTGTGTCAGTTGCTTTTTCTAAAGCGTCAAAAAATTCCTCCACTTCTACCTTAGTAGAACCTTCTGTGGGACCATAGGCACAAATAAGTCTCATTGTCCAGTTCCCCATTCTCATATTTGCCCACATTACTCTACTTGAGACTGACTGCCATTCAAGAAGATTAGCCTCGTATTTTGTGTTGAATATTATGGCTACTCCTTCTTTTCCTTGATTGTCATTGCCTGAATATAACATTTTGTATTTATTACTCAGAAAGATCTCACCAGTTTTTGTCTTTTTTGTTTCAGTCACCCCTATTATGTCGATCTGGTACTTATCTAATTCCTGAGCTAGCTCCATTTCTTTGCCATTCAGGCTTCTTACGTTGATAGTACCGATCTTTAACTCTGGTGATGTTGAGTTGGGGTTTGTTTTCAGATTTGTTCCAGTAGCTGACTTTTCGCTGTTCGACCTGGTTCCCTGGCGAAAACAACGGGGGCCTTGTTTAACCGGGCGACGCCCCAGCCGGCATGAAATTTTGTCATGTTGTAACATCATTTTTTTATTTTGGTTTAACCAATAAGAATACAATTTGGTCGGCTAAATCCCAAATTGCCAGCCCATTCTCGTTCGTTCAGTATCAAAGTAGATACCCAACAGGGTGCACCACGTGAAGGTGAGGATTGGACATTAGGTCAGAAGCCCTGGTCGGTTCTCCGCATTCCTTTAAAGGCTATGTTGGAGGTCTCCTCTCAGTTATACAGCTTTGACCCTTAAGCGCCCCGAATATTAATATTAAGAATAATATTATGCAAGTTTAAACATGTTAAGTGATGGTTTACAGAATGTTTGTCATGCTATCTGAAAATGCTTTGAAATCACTTCAACTTCATTAACGGGGCAGAGTTTTTTTGAATATCTTTCGATCAGTACGGTCAGTAGATGTTATGATGGCAACTTATATATATATATATATATATGTGTGTGTGTGTGTCAAAGATATTCTAGTGAAATGATGCAGCTCTGTTTTGTAAAGGATCAGTGGATGGTATTTCCTGATATTTTCCTGAAAATTAAAAGGTAAGACAATTTGACGATTATAGAAAGTGTTTTTTTGGGTTACATTAATTATTAAGAACATGAATGAAATGAGTTAACTATATTTTTTTTTAATTTTATTACACATTTGATCAGTTCTTCTAGCATGTATTTTTGTATGTTTGCCTGCATGACTATTAATTTATTATATTTATTTAATATTTTAATTAAATTATTAAAATAATTAATACTTATTTTAATTAATCATTTTATTTTATTTTGTATTTACAATTTTAATAACAAATGTCTTAAGCCGTTAATAACTCTGCACGACAATTCAATTTCTTTAAGTAAAAATGTGGGAATTTTTATAAACTTAGTATAAGAAATTCAAATCCAGTTTCAGAATTCATGTATCTCTCACCATTTTTAAGAGAAACAGAATAAAAACCTTATATATAGAAAGGTTTTAATAGAGACTATAATAATTATTACAAAATTAAACTTTTCGTTTTTGCTGTTTTCATTTTCATTTGTAAGCAGCTAAAGGTTACATCCATACTGGTCATGCTAAAGCCAACCATACCAATTTCCAGGAAACCTGATGAAGATAACAATGACAGCCTAATGTAATCTGTCACCATGCTCATCACTTACTATACCCAAGTAAACAAAGATGAAAAAAGGTTATCCTTTTCCATATACAGAAAACCTACCTCAACAGGAAGAATTTTAAATGATAGTTTGCACTATCATCCATTGCAAAAGATAAGCATAATTAAAACTTTACTAGACAAGGCATGAAATATATCAAGCACATCAATTAAAAGGAATGAAGAACTGCACTACCTGAAACAGAATCTTGCACTTAATGCTTTGAACCAAAGACAATAAGAAAAACTCTTAATACATCTCCTGCAACTCTCTTACTTAAACAAGATTTCAAGAATGCAATTACTGCCTTACATCAAAAACATCACAAAGTGGCTTTGTAAAACGGCTTTTTTACCTTTACAAAAATATCAAGATTCCTACATCCACCAAAACCTCCACATCACCCCATGAAAAAATCCAGGCATCTATGAGATTCATTGCTCTTGTGGCATTAACATGTAGGCCAGACAGGAAGGGTGGAAGAGATCTGCATGTCTGAACACATAAAAGATGTTGAAAAAAGAATAGAGCATAAATCAGGCCTGGCATTCCACACAACCATTCCACACTGGCCATCAAGTACTTTGGCAACAAATAAAAATGTCATATACTGATCGTAACTGTTTTACAAGAAAATTTAAAAAAGCCTCACAAATGCTTAGGATCCCTACACAATGCAATAAAACTAGGCTTAATTTTACATCAAGTATGGTCTGCTTTCATCAAAAATTTAACTACCACGGACCTAGGATACAACATGAGTGATACCACAGAACGTGATAGCAACCACTAGCCATGTTCCAACATGCATACAGTAACAAATTTACCGCTTGTATTTTAGTTTATCAATTATATGTTACAGTTGTAAAGTTATTTATTTCATATCCAAACACAAGTGGTACAGTAGTAAGTGGTACAACATCATTCACAACAAATTAGGATACATTACAAATGAGAACAGCTTAAAAATTAAACTGGGACTAATAAGTAACATATGAAGAAAAAAGGAACTATACATAAGTTATATACAATAAATATGGTTCAAATGTTCCTCCAGTATCTTGCACAATCAACTGCTCTTTTTGTGCAGAATATAAGGTCCTCTTTGGTACAAGGTGATTGAAGATGGGGACAAGAAAGAAGGTGTTCCATGGACTGGGTTCATCCCGCACTCACAATTATTTGGTTCAGTGAGGTAGCCCCATTTGATGAGGTTCTGTTTGCAGCATCCTGTCATTCGAAGTCCGTTGGGGCTTTTCCAAGTATTCCAGTCCAAGTGGCCACCACATGGAAGATGTTCGGCTGTTGGAATACCAGTATTATTCTCCGGGTATAGTGCGAGCCATTGGTGAAATCTTGTTTCTGAAGGGTTGTCATTTGTCTGCTCCTTTCGTCAGCTGAGAATGCAGATCTTCGAATTGAAGGGGGATGCAATACCAGCCAAAGTATACAGGTCTCTCAGTAATGTTGGTTTCAGGCATCCTGTAATTAAGTGGTAGCTTTCATTCAATGCTGGGTCAAGTTGTTCAGCATGGTAGGATATGAACCATACCGGGCAGGCATATTCAGCAGAAAAATAGCAAAGGGCCAAGGCAGAAGATCTCAGTGTGCTTGGGTCTGGACTCCATTTGGAGGAGGTAAGTTTTCTTAGTATATTGTTTCTTGCATTCACTTTTGCTTTTATTTTTTCTATGTGTGTTTTATATGAAAGAGTGTGAACGAGAATCACACCAAGGCAGACTGGGTTCCAGGAATGTTCTATATTAGAGTCTTCCCAAGAAATCTGTACTTTCTGTTGGCTTCCTTATTGTTAAGGTGGAAAAGGGCAGTCTGGGTTTTCAAGGAGTTTGGTTTTAATTAGTTACTGCTATAATATGTGGTTAGAATATTTAAGGCAAGTGATAGAGTAGTTTCAATGGACTTGAAATTTTTTGGCTGAGTAGCTATGGCAAGGTCATCAGCAAAGATAAAATTTTCTAGTTCCTAGAAATATGGGGAGATCATTGACGTAGATGTTGAAAAGTAATGGTGATAATACACTTATTATCACCATTACTTTTGGGGGATACATTTTGGAGGATGCCAGTGGCTCTTCCTACCCCCTAGGTCCACAAAAAAGCGTCTGTTTTCCAAGAGTGATTGGATCAGGAGGACAAGGCAATAGTCTCTAGTTATTCTGTATATTTTATTTCTGAGTGTGAGATGGTTTATGGTATCATATGCTGCAGTTAGGTCTATAAAGACTGCTCCTGTGGCTAGTTTTTGCTCATAACCATTTTCTATATATTGAGTGAGGTGAGAATTTGTGATGTACAGGATTTTTCTGGTCTAAAACTAGACTGCTCAGCAATAAGATGGGGTTCGATTAGAGGTTGTAGCTGTTCAAAATTAATCATTCATAGAGTTTAAAGAGGTTGCTGAGTAGTGATATAGGTCTGTAATTTTTTGCTTCAGTTGGAGTTTTCCCTGGTTTCAGAAAGGCCACCACTTTAGCATGCCTCCAGATAGTTAGTATCCTTAGGATTCTGAGGCAAGTGTTGTATAAGTTTAATAACCACTCTTTAGTCCTGGGTCCAAAATGCTTAATTTGCTCATTACAGATAACATCAAGGCCTGCAGATTTTCTAGGTTTTAATAGGTTTGTGGCAGGCATTGAGTTCAGTGATGGTGAAGTCTGAGTTAATCATTTTTTGTTCCTCACTTGGGGTTCTAAGTATCTTATTTTTTGGGTGCTTGTCAGGGAATTTTCCATTCAGCAGCAACTAGTAAGCAATTTGATTAGCTGTTACCTGGATGCTCATGTGGCTTAGTGAAATCGTTCCTAATTCTGTTGATGAAGTTCCATGTCTTTCTACTACTATAGGTCACATCAAGGGCTTCTATTTCTTTTTTCCATGAGGGACACCTTTCTTCTGCCATACAGTTGTAAAGTTATCAAAAAACATCTAATATGTGTAATTAATTGTTAATAGGCTTTTGTTGTATAAAACTTTTATGTACCAGTACCCCGATGATATAAAGTCTTACGACTTATGAAACTTGTCGGGTTTTAATTGCTTATTTTTATTAAACTCTTTATTTATATTATAATATGGTCTCAATACTTAAAAAACTTCCCACAGAACTGTTACACCACAGAAACTTTCGTTTGTATTTCTGGATCTGTTAGTGCTCATCTGAAACATTATTTCGTCCTGGCACAACATTCTGCATGGTAGGCAAATATTTACAAGAAAAAAAAAAAAAAAAGGGGGGGGGGGAATGCAAAATATATGTGGCTAATAGAGAACAAAACTTTTGTGTTGTATAATTACTCAATTATGCAAACCTAACCAAAAAAAAAGTTATAATTCTCTTTTGTCATGCTCTGAACTGAAAAATTACCTTTGCATCTTTCCTTGTGAAACTCCTTTAGTAACTTTTATGTTTCAATCATATTTCCGCTTATCATCAGACTCTGTTTGGTTGATGGCTTCGACCAATCAATCCTGCAATCTGTCATCAAAGGGAACTTTCTGCAGACTAGTCACCATTTTGGTCACTCACTTTTTAGATCCTCTCCATCACCTCCTCATTCCAAAAAAACACAGACAACCAAATATGTGCAAAATAGGGTCATGTCGAAGCATTATAGTTTTTTTTTTGTTTTTATTTTTACTTTTTTCAAAATTTTATTTTTTATGTGAATTCCATCCATGAAATGATGTAAATCTAATATATACATGGCACTGTAGGTAAGTTAGATATAAATGTTGGAGAGATAGATATTTAAATTATCTTGCAAGATATCTAAATTCCTTATATTAACTATTGCACTCACTACTTTAGCATCATTAGCAAACAACTGGATATTCCGCCTGAAAATATGAATTTATTTAATACAATTGAGGATAAATTGTATTGTATTAAATAAAATTGTGGATCAACTGTATTGTATTAAGTAAAATTGTATTAAACAAATTTGTAATCTCTTATATATATTTTATTTTTAACTAACTTGAATTATTTTCAGTTCAATAGTTTTAATCCGTGAACATGACTGCATATGCATGTGCTCTACTGCTTCTTTATTCACTTCCTTATTGCTGTTCGCTGTTTGTACTGATGATGATGTCTTATGATACATGAGACAAAATATTTTCAGAATTAAATGTATTTTTACTGTGGTATATGTGTTATTCTATAGTTAGTTAGCAAAGGCTTCATCTTAAAATCTCCAGCATTGAATGGTCATTCTGAATGAACCTATATTATGCTCAAATAAACCTAGCTAAACTACCTTCATTAACATTATAAGCTTGCTTGAGAAGATCAATAAGCTCTAAGATTTCGATTTCAAAGGCCTCAGCTGTTTTTTTGCTTTATTAGCATTGGATGCTTCTTCATGCTTTACAACACTTGATATTCACTCTGTTTTTAAAGCACTTTTAAAATCAGTCTGCTGATTTTAAAATCTTAAAAGTGCACAGCACTGTCATGGGTTGAGGAAACTTTAAGCTACAGATGATCATAGATGTGGTTGGCCATGTTCGCATAAATTGTCTAAGTACTGTATCATCTGCTTTTCCCTTATTCATATTGACAAAAATCTTTCATTTTCATAATAAAGTCTCAGCCATTATGCACCAATGAGGAATTATCACTAACTTTAATACTCTTTAGAAGGTCCTTTTGTTTAACCACTGCAGAAACGGTCAAATGAGGGAGATAACCATCATGCACTCATGCACTAATTTTTATCCTCCATGTTTTTTTTATCACCTCCTGCTTCACTTTAATGCCAAATTTACTCTTAACTTGCACTTTAAAGGCCATGGTTATTAATTTCAGTTTATTTAATTACTAATGTGAATTTAAAAATAACCACAATTAAATTAATTAATTCACAAATGGCACTCGGTTTACACTAACAACCACATCAAACGGAAGATAAACAAAGAATAACAAGAGTTATTATATATATTTCAAAAATAATAGAAATGATAAGATAAATAATAACAAAGACATTGAATTAGCCGAAAGCAATTATAAGTACTAGGTGAAATTACAATGTACTAGTGAAATCTCAACTCAAAGATCAACAATTTCTAAAAAAACTGAAAAATGGCAAAGGGAAAAAAAAGTTCCCTATAGTCAGTGACTATAATCAAAGACATAATCCACAACTACATAGGTATCCATTAAAGTTGTATTTAGATTGTGTTTAGAAAGTATTCTGCTTCCTCTTTCAGATATTTTCTTTATGTAATGAATAGTGGCCTTACAGTAAACATTTTTCTTATTTGGAATATTCCTGTTGAGAATTTTGTTGAATTATTTTTAAAACTTTTTTAAAATAAATGTGCTACTGATTAAAGCAATTTAATTTTTAGATTGCCTTCTAAAAATAAAAATATTGAACTATTACTAACTTTCATTATATTCATTAAAGTTTAACAGAAGCATTCTCAATACTGAGTTCTTGTGTATTATATGCAAAAAATCATAAAACCTGGTTCACTAATATTGTACACAACTTTGTAGCTTATTCTAAAAGGATACAAAATCTAATACGATAAGATGATCAGTTAGTTAAGATGAGGCAAGAGATGAAACGGATGCGGAATGAAGTCAAGAGAATTCGAGATATGTATGGAAGAGTGAAAATGATGAAAACAAATAATGTTAGTATAAAAGAGGTAATGAAAGACCTGCGGGTGGTTTTGTATGGCGATTCAATTCTTAAAGGTATACTAGACGACAGAATGCATAAAGTATATTTTACTGGAGGTAGAATGAGTAGAGTGATTGAGGCATCAGATATAAGAAATAAGCAAGCAAAAGTGGCAGTGTAATAGGTATAAATGACTTGACTGCAAACAATGATTGGATACCAGGAGGCTGTTGAGATGGATAAACGATAATAGCGTGAGAGGAAAGGTAGTAAGTGTGTTGCCCAGGTATGACAATGGTGACATAAGGCAGAGATTATGACTTGAGCAAGGATTATGAATGATATGTAAGCAGAAATGTGTAAGGAGAGGGAAAGTGCAGTTTGTTAATGTAAAATGAGTTTGAAGGATGAAGTGAACTGTATAGGATAGATGAACTGCATTTGAATGGTTTTGATGTGAGTCGCTTGGAGAAACAACTGCTGGAAGGTAGAGAAGCAAGTGCAGAGAATGAATATGATCAAGTGGTAAGCAATGTGGAAGAACAGGAAAGCCAGGAGAGATTGAAGAGGTGGTTGTGAATGAAGGAGCAGCATGAGTATAGAAAATGAGGGAACAGGTGTGCAAGACAGATAGGGAAACAATGAGGCTCAGGTTGGGCAGAAGAACACAGCATAAGAATGGTAGATGCTCCAAGAGGATATGAATGCATGTGTAGACAAAAACGGAAGGGGATGACATGGGATCAAGGGAAAACAGTTGGATCTGAAGAAGGTTTGAAGATGAATAAGAAGAAAAAGAAATGGCTTGAGTTAAGCATGGAGACATTAACATCAAATAAGTGGTGTCAGTGGAACTAGCAACAGATCTAAGAATGAGCTGCTGTGTTTGTATACAAATGCTAGAAGTGTAACAAATAAGGGAAATAAAATGGTTGCATTAATTGAGTCTGTCCACCCAAAAATTTTTGGAATAAGTGAGACATGGCTGGATGAGGACAACATCCTGACAGGAATAGAGATAGAAGGGGATGATGTGTTTTGTGAGATTAGAAAGGGTAAAAAGGGAGGAGGGGGGGGTTCTATTGATGATAGAGAAAGAGTTATTATTATTATTACGGGCAACTCCAAGGAGTTCACAGACTCATCGAGGGAAGCCCTAACATCATGTCAAGAACAACTATTCGACATTCACACAGTATCTATCATACCTCACCTTGAACTCATTCACAGTCATAGCAGCTAATTAAACTCATTCACCACTCTCCAAGTAAAAAACTTAGCTCTAACACCCTTGCTAACCACACTCTTGCCCAGCTTCCATGTATGGCCCCTAGTCCTCCCACCACCAGTCCTATTCTTAAAAATTATCTTCTGAATTAATCTTATAGATACCCTTCAGTAATTTGAATGTCTCAATCATATCACCCCCTCTGCCGCCTATCAACCAATGTCTGCAACCCACAAATCTTCAAACTGTTCTCATAAGGTTCATTCCATAGACCTGCTATCATCTTGGTCACTCATCTCTGGATCCTCTCCACCTCCTCCCCATCAAGAAGAAACCCTGGCACCCATATCTGGGCACAGTGGTCTAGATGGGGTCTTATCAAGGCTCGATACAGAGGAACAATAACTTGCTTGTCTCTGCTCGTCAAAGTATTTTTCAGTAACCAAGTGATTTGATGAGCTCATTTAGCCACTTTTGCAATGTGCCCCCTAAACTTTAACTCCCAACACTCCCAAATCCTGGCCTCGTCAATCTCCTGGAGTATAGTTCCACCAATGTGATATACTGCTGCTAATCTTTTCACCCCAAAATGCATAACCTTACACTTTGCCACATTAAATTGACATCCATTCTCTTTAGCCAAGTCCTCCAAACTATCAAAATCATCCTGCAAAATTTTGACATCCTGTGCACTCACCATTGCTCTACCGAACTTTGCATCATCAGCAAACAAATGACCACTTCCTCTGAGATCCTTTCCTATATTGTTAATGAATAAATTGAACGGTAGTGGTCCAAGAACAGAACCATGCATCATTAGTCACAGGCCGTCTTTTGGACTCTACTCCTGAATAAACCACTCTCTGATATTTTTCCATCAACCACCCTCCTATCCATCTCACCAACCCTATATCCATCCCCGTATGCTGCAGTTTACTGATTAGAATTCCATGCGGTATCCTGTCAAAGGCCTTAGCGAGGTCCAGTAGAATCACTGTACACCCATTACTTATCTAGTTCAGCCGTTACTGTGTTATAAAGCGTGAGCAAGTTACTGAGGCATGATCTACCCTTCACAAAACCATGCTGTCCCCGATACAGTATCCCATATTCATCTAACTAATCCTGTATTTTCCTCTTCACTATTTTCTCCAAGACCTTGACAACGATTCCTGATATGCTGATCGGTCGGTAATTTACAACAGTAGTCTTGGAACCTCCTTTATGGAGTGGAACTATTTTCCCCTCTTTCCACCCCCTCGGGACTAACCCAGACCCGAGTCTCAAATTATACACAATGGTCAAGGGCACTGACAATTCTCTAGCCCCTTGACGTACAACACGAGCTGGTATACCATCCAATCCCACAGATGTATTGACATTGAGGTTATGCAATAGACTACTCACCTCCACTTCATTAACCACAATTCCCGTATAATCTACTGGGTTATTCGTTTCTGCAATGTCACCACCTGGATGATATACTTTTGCAAAGTGCTCACTCAGTAACTCAACTATCTCAACTGATTCAGTTACCTCCCTACCATCGGCATTCTTTAAAATCATTCTGCCGTATACATTTTTTCTTTTACTTGCAACATATCGAGAAAACTGTTTACGATTCTCTTTAGCATGCATGGCTAATGTTCTTTCATAATCAGCTTTTGCTTTTCTTACCACACTCGTTACCCTTCTGGCCTGTGCTTTATATCGTTCATATGCCTGCCAGTCACCTTTCTACTTAAATTCCCTCCACAGTTGTTTTTTTGCAGCTCAAGCTTAATGGTGTTATTCATCCATTTAACCCCTACTTGATTTATTATTCGGTCAGTATTTATTATACAGTCAGTTATTGCCTCCTGCAAATACTTCTTAACCGCCTCCCATGCACTATCAACATCCCGCCCTTGCAGTTTTACATGCCATGGCAATCAATCAAACTCCTATAATAAATTTAGTTTAATCCTTTATCCAAGTTTGAGCAAACAAAGTTTGCACCTGAAAGTATCTTCAGGACTGGGGTAAGGTGGTACCACCTTACCCCAGTCCTGAAGATACTTTAAGATGCAAACTTTGTTTGCTCACACTTGGATAAAGGATTAAACTAAATTTATTATACCCTAACCAAGTGAAAAATAAACTTTCAAAATCAAACTCCTAACTAAGCTTGTCATACTTACCAGCCTGATAATTCCACATGTACTCTGTCTTAATTGTAAATTCCACACCTTTAGCCACCTCCCAAGTCAAGACCCTATGATCACTCTCACCGATTGGTGGCAACGTGGTCATATTCATTACAGCCAAATTCTCAGATGCAATTACTAGGTCAAGCACTCTCTGACCCCTAGTATTTTCCATTACATGCTGTCACAGATAGTTATCCCTTAATAACCGCATAAAATCCAATTCCTTCCTCCCATGTGTCCTCTCATCCTTCCAATCAATGTTACCATAGTTGAAATCTCCCATAATAATTACCCTCCTTTCACTCATTTCTTCTATTTGCGTATGCATACTATCTCCACCATCTATTCCATCACCTGGTCTATGGCAGCACCCAACTGTATATTTTGTTCTGCTAGTCTCAATCTCACACCAAATAGACTCAAATGTGCTCTTTTCTCTATCCTGCAGTTCAACTTCTATTCTCCTTCGCAGTAGCTCATCAGCTATCATCAATAACACTCCTCCTCCCCCCATTTTATTCTCCCTGTCACTCCTGAACACAACATACCCCTCGCATTCAATCCCACTAGAGTTATGTCAATAAAAAGTAAAGATGCAAGAGGGAAATAGTGCCAGTGGTTTTCAGGCAGTATGGTGTGAGATAGAAGTGAATAGAATAAAATACTTAGTCAGATGTTGTTATAGACCTGGTAATATGGATGGTAGTGACTATGAAATGTATAATCAAATTAGCCAAGCAATTAAGAAAGGCTGATTATTATGGACAATTTTAACTATGGCAATATAGACTGGGATGATGAGATAGCAAATGGAAGTAAAGAAAATGAATTTCTTGAGTTTTTGAGGGACAACTACCTCAGACAGTATGTAACAGAGGGCACACGAGGATTGAGGATTTTTTCATCTCATCACAGAATGTAATTATAAATGAGGTTTCAAATCACACTCCAGTTGGTGAGAGTGACCATGAAGTGATTAACTGGGTAGTTGGCAGCAGTGTGAGGACCTCTGTGAGAAAAGGGTATATGTGGAACTACAAGGCTGGTGATTATGAAGAACTCCGGAGACAGCAGCTTGCAGGTGTAGCATGGAATGAGGAGTTAGCTGGAAAAGAGATCAATGCAGCTTGGGAGATATTCAAGAACTATCTAGTAGAAGCAATGTTTAAATGTATTACAAAGGTCAGAAGGTTAAATAAGGTAGGTGTGAAATGGATGAATGAAGCAAGCAATATAGAGAAAAAAGGCATTATGGAAGCAACATAAGAGAAGTGGTAATAACCAATTCCATGAGGATTACAAAAACCATGCAAGGAGGGTGACTTGGTTGGTAAGGGTAGCAAAAGTAAAGTATGAGCAACAATTAGTTAATGAAGCCAAAAAGAATCCTAAGGAGTTCTTTTGATATGCATCCAGCAAAAAAAAAAGAAAAAAAAAAAAGAATGATTATGGAAAAATAACATTCATTGGAGAAAATGGTATGAGGACAACTGATGCGGAAGATATCATGAAGATACTTAATGAACAGTTCATATGAAAGACCTTTATGAATTGCTCATTAAGGTCTTTCATTCTTGTGAATGTGACATCATGGAGAGATTGAGAGCAGTTGATGGGGAGGAGAGACTGTGGTAAGTAAGGCAAGTAAGGTAAGTGAGTAAGGCAATAAGTGTATAGAGAATTGAACAAACTTCATGTTAAAAAGGCTGTGGGGACTTGATAATATATCACCACATATTCTGAAGGAATATGTCAGGGAGTTGACATCTGGCTTGACATGTTTTTTTCAATATGAGTCTTGCACTGAGTCGAGTTCCAAAGGAGTGGAAGGAGGGCAAATTGTACCGCTTCATAAGAGAGGTGATAAGAACTCGCGCATCAAATTATAGGCTTATCTGTGTGTCAGGTGTTGTGGTTAAATTGTTGGAGAAGCTTGTGAGAACTAGGATCCAGAAGTGGGTTTACAACAATAGTATTATCTTTGATGGGCAGCATGGATTTGCTAAAGGGAGGTCATGTTTTAATCTACTTATTACAATAAGGTGACAGCATCCTTGGACAGAGGAGAGGGATATACAGTAGTATACTTATATTTTGCAAAGGTTTTTGATAGATTACCACATGATAAGCTGATAGTCAAACTAGAGCAGATGAGGTTGGATATTAGATTAGTGCATTGGATCGTAGACTGGCTTTCTGATAGGTATCAGCAAGTTGTGTATGGGGAGCAATATCCAAGAAGAGGAAAGTCACTAGTTTTAAAATTCCCAAATATCAAAACCTTACACTTTGCAATATCGAACTCGCATCCCCATTTCCATGCCCATTAACCCAATTTATTCAAGTCTTCTTGTAAGGCCACTACATCTTCTTTACTCTTCATAGTTCATCTCAACTTTGCATCAACTGCATATAACTGAATATCTCCATCCAAATCTTTGCCAATATCATTAACATACAGGTTAAACAGCAGTGAAGATTTGGATGGGAATATTCAGTTGTTTGCAGATGATGCAAAGTTGGGACGAATTATGAAGAGTAGAGAAGATGGAATGGCCTTAAAAATGGGGGATGAGAGTTCAATATTGCAAAACGTAAGGTTTTAAAATTTGGGAAACAAAGATGGGATATAGAATTTATGCTTGATGTGGATATATTGTTGGAGGTGGAGGAAATAAGAGATCGTGGTGGTGATAGTGGATAAGGATCTGAAATTTAGGGGACACATTGCAAAATTCTGGGAATGATGTGGAGGACACTGACTTATAGTAGTAAGGAGATTCTTGTTCCATTATATAAGGTTTTGATTAGGTCACACATGAACTTTTGTGCACAGATTCGGTCACCTGGTTTTCCAAAGGACGAAGAGATGTTGAAAAGGATCCAGAGACAACTTACTAAGGTAGTTTCTGATCTCTGGAATGTCAAATATGAAATAAGGTTAAGAAGGTGCAATTTACAGAATCTAGTGGATATGATAGAGATGTACAAGTCAGTAAGGGGTTGTTATAGGATCAATGTTGCAGAGGTTTTACAGTAAACGGTGGGAGATCAGAGGAGAACCAGAAGATATCCCTGGAAGCTGTATAAGGAGGGTGTGAGCAGGGGAGGTGAAAAACAGGTTTTTTCACGCAGAGTTGTGAATGCCTTGCCTGAGAGAGTGGTGTCTGAAGAGAATTTGAGTATTAGGTTTAACGCAGGGTATCATGAGATGCGTGTTTGACAAAAGGACCTCCTAGATGAGTACAATCGACCATATTTTTACAATACACATACTAGGTGAAAAATATATATAGAAAACAAAATAATTTGTCACAACTTTTTAGACCTTCAAAAAGCTTTTGACTCAATATGGCACGAGGCATTACGGGAAATTTTAGAACATTATGGTATTGACAACAAAATCATTAGGATTATTAAATCTCTTTATTCTTCATTTGATATGAGAATTGAAATTAAAAATTACAGCAGTTAACTGTTCAGAGCAGAACAGGGGGTAAGACATGGATGCATCTTGTCCCCTCTTCTTTTTAATTGCTTTCTGAAATATGTCATAGATGAAGCTCTTCATGAACATGACACTGGAATAGTAGTTGGCAGACTAAGAATAAACAACTTTTGTTTTGCAGATGATATTAATCTTCTGTCAGAAAGTGAAGAACAATTACAAGAAATAACAGCTGCGTTTTCGGAACATTAAAAAAATATAGATTATACATAAACCTGCAAAAAACAAAAAAAATGATAACTTCAAAATCAGACATTGAACTCTTAACGATACAAATTTACAATAAACGAATTGAGAATGTACACAAGTTTATTTATCTAGGAAGCATGTTGAGTCAAGATAGTCGCTCAAAAACCGACATTAAATACTGAATTGCTAAGGCAACCGTGGCCCTACAGAAGTTAAAACTATTGTGGAGAGATAACAGAATGGCAATCACAACGAGACTAAGATTAATTGACACTTTGGTGATGGTTCTGAGGCCTGGACTTTACTGAGGGAAGATGAGAGGAGACGCCTGTCTTTTGAAATGAAAACTTACAGAAGACTTTTGAGAATTCCCTAGACTGCTCACGAAACATGAAATATCTGAAAACTGATTGATTCAACAGATAGGAGAAAATGGGAAAATATTCTGACAGTCATCAGAAGAAGATAAAATGGTTTGGACATATGGAGAGGGCTAATGGCATTCCAAAGCAAGCACTAGAAGGAATTGTTTTGGGATCAAGGGTTAGGGCCAACCTTGATTAAAATGGACTGATTTATAACATCAAAAAATGGACAAGTTCCTCCCTTTCTCAACTGACATCAAGAACAAGAGACCGAGATGATTGGAGGAAGCTAACAAACAATATAATCTACTAGCCATGAGTGACCCAATGATCCATTTAGGACTACGGGAGAGAAGAAGTTTGTTGGATTCTGATAATATAGAGATTGGAGTAATTATTATTTGCTTCAGAATCCAACATGATCTTCCATCACATAAGCTAGACTTGTAAATATTATTTAATGTAAATCACTTATTTATAAATTAATATTCATATAACTACCTTTAACTTTATTTAATATTTAATTATTTAATCAAGAATGTGTACTGATAAAGAAAAAACTCTGTATTAAAATATTATTAAGCTATTTTATTTATTACTATGTTAATATAGAATTTGTATTCAATATTCTAACTGCGCATTAATTGAAATGTAAATATTCTTTATTTATTCCTACTTGTAGAAGTTTAGCATTGCAATACCTCAATTTTATTATGTTTTGTTTTGTTGTCATGGAAACATATGTTAGATAGCTTGCACGAGTTTGGAACAGAGCGTGAGGGAGAATATCGAAAGTTTACTAAAAAAGGATTTGAGTTAAAGAGAGCACGAGAACAATTTAGGCGGGAAGAGGGGATATAAAAGGAAGAACGCTGAAAATATAAGAAAAAGAGAGGATTGGCATTCGGTTGGAATCAGAGGATATTCTACTTCAGCATTCGGCATTCGGGGGAATCAGAGTGCGATAATCTTGCCCAGCTTCCATTCATGGCCCCATGAATGGAAGCTGGGCAAGAGCATGGTTGACAAGGGTGTTAGAGCTAGGTTTTTTACTTGGAGAGTAGTGAATGAGTGGAATAAGCTTCCAGAGTCTGTTGTGGGTGCTACGACCGTGAATGAGTTCAAGGCAAGGTATGATAGATACTGTGTGAATGTCGAATAGTTGTTCTTGACATGATGTTAGGGCCTCCCTCGATGAGTCTGTTGACTCCTTGGAGTTGCCCAGAACAATAATAATAATAATAATAATAGCGAGTCGGCAAATCACTCAAGTAGCTAATTTAAGTCTACTAGTCGAGAAGCGGTTAGCTAATAAGTTTCAGAATAATAATTATAGCTACGGAAGATGGCTGAGTGACTACTGAATGACTAGCGATACTTTAGTTGAGATTTAATTTCAGGGCCGACCTTTCAAGAACACACGGAATCTTGAAGCATAGCACGGAGTAACTAGAGAATAAGTAGAGGCTGTAGAGTTGAAGTTTAATGATAGCAGTGTTAAGAATTATAGTACCTAAAGGATTAAACTGAATGTCGAAAGAGTAGGCAACTGTGCATATGAAACTTCAAGTTAAGGAATTATTGTGTGTCACCTTAGTACAAGAGTTGTTAGTAGAACACTGAATCAGTTAAGTGATGTCAAATGTAGTACAAGCGTTTTGACCTGTGCAAGAACATTTAATTATGTGTATCGTAACCGTTAATTAATTCAGTTATTGCTTAGAAGAATTATTTTAATGAGTGCCGTTTATTGTTTAAAGTGTTTACAGTTATAAAAAGTGTTTGCATATAAGTAGATGAAGAAAGATTATCGGTAAGAATATTCCAACCATTAATATTCCTATACAGAGATATGTGTGAGTTTCATCCTAGAATTTCCTTATATTAACAGTAACTATTGTGGAGATTAGCTGAAGTGTAGATTTAAAACTGTTTGCTTGTGAAGAGGTGTTACTGCAATTTTATTGTATTTGGAACTGTGAGAAGACTGTATTACAGATAACAGATTTACCATTGTCTGAGTTTGTATGACTGTATATCAGAAAGGCTGAAGTGTCTATAATAACTTATTTAGTGATTTGATCTTAAGTGTAAAATTTGTGATTCTAAAATTAAATGTTTGTTTTTGTTAATCAAAAGTTGTATTTTGCCTGAATCTCTTTTGCTGCACCATTCATAAAATATTCGAACCAAAGCGGGTGAATTAAGTAAGTTAAATATACTCGGCCAGTATATATTAATAACAACATATAAAGAAGAAATAGTTGAGAGTTGGTTTTTCTTCAGTTCTTGAACTAATCCAAATATAGAGTGGCACAGTCAATAAATATAAATTTTCTCTATATATGAATTAGAAATCAACTTGCAACCTATCAACTAGTTAAGAACATTGTAATAACTAAATATCGGATCCAAAGTATAGATTAAGACGAAGTAGGATCCAACAGACCCAATGATCCATTTAGGTCTACGGGAGAGAAGAAGAAGATGAGTCTTTGACTCCATGGGGTCTTGAGATGATCTCGATAATAGTAACAATAAACTAACAGTATCATTACAGAAGGAAATATACATCTTAAAAAAAGAAGCACAGCATTACAACTATATCGAACCTTCTTTTTCAGTAGTTTGAGAGACATTCCAGGTGACACAAAATAAGGTACTGGACCACAGTGAGATGATTTGTCTTCTATATACAAATTCACCCTGTAGGAAAAATAAACATTGACTTTTCAATATATTTTCAAATTTATATATATAAAGAGTCATAAAATAGCAATCTTCATCATCATCATCAATTTCCTGATATTATTATTATTATTATGTAACACCTCCAGGAAGTCCAAAGACTCATCGAGGGAGGATACCTATTCTACAACTCGACCATATTTCTAATGTCATCTTCTAATGACCATATTTCGTCGAGTTAGAGACTTCTAACTCAACATCTCTACCGCAACTACCTTCATTATCTACACTAACGTCTCATCTACCGCCGACCACCACCATTAGTATTTTCGCAGACAATCACAAATATCCATGCCCATGGTGGGATTCAAACCCACAGCCTTTTGGCTGGAAAGCAGATACACTAACCACTTGACCAACCAGGCTGGCTATGATATGTACACTCAAGGGGTATTCAGGCTACTACGACAGCACTACACGATTAAGTTTACATTATTATTAATCTCCTAACAGCAAGTTTCTTCCAAATTAGTTTATTACTTGTCAGCATTCAAAAACTGTTGAACTGAACATTTCATGATTCTCAGGCACTTCTAACTGAATCAATCCCAATTGACCATGGTCTTCCTCTGGGTCTCTTTCCTGCTATCATAGCATAAAACACCTGTTTTGGTAACTTTTATTCACATTTCATTTAAGTGGCCATACCACAATAGATTAGCTCTGCTCACAAATTCTTGAATGCTAACAAGGTCAAATTGCTTTCTAATATCTTCATTTTTAATATGATTCTGCCATTGATGCCATCTGTTCACTCCTGAAATTTTTCTCACAACACTCTCATATCTGCAATCTCTAGACTTTGATCAAGTGCTTGATTTCTAACCCAACACTCAGATCAATAACTTAAAAACGATTAAAACAGTCTTGTATATTGCTAGTTTGGTGTTTTGGCTAATTTCTCACATAAATGTTTTAAACTGGCTCTCTACCCATATCAGCTTTGCTTCTGTAATCTATTTCCAAACTTAATTTGCCATTTTTGCTAAAACTGTACTAAACGGCTATAATATTTTACTTGTTCTATAGCTTCTCCATTGAGAATGCACTGAAGTTTCCTACATTCCTGCCTGTTTATATAGTTATTGGTCCTTTTATTGTTGATTTTCAAGCCAAATTTGTTACGTTGTTATGCAATTTATTTAGAGAATGCTAGACTTGTGCTGGATGTTTGTAGAAGTACATCATTTTCATAAAACAAAAAGTTAAGTTTAATATCTCCGATTCTAATATCAAGTTAAATGTCACTTTCTTTCATAATGCAATCCATATAGATCAATGTTTCTCAACCTTTCTAAGCCCAAGGACCAGTAAAAGGCCTAAAACAATTCTGCGGACCACTAAATTAGAGAGGTGTAGCTGGAGGGGGGGGGGGGGAGATGCCCCTGGTGGCACCTTTTTTGGTGTTCATGAAATCTTCCCATACTGTCTATAAAACAGCAACTGAATGATGAAATAGACTTCGACAATATGATCGACGATTTTGCAAACAGAAAAGCAAGAAAAATAACATTTTGGAATGTTGAAATTAAAGTTTTACTTCACTTCTCAGTGAAGGCGAGATCCAAAATCGATCCAAACCAACATCACGGAATTGCATTTTAAGTCCACTGTCACTTGAACGCTCAATTAACTTCTTTTTTCGATAATGAAAGGTCGTTCTCGTGACTGCAAGTCTGAAATGAATCGGGAACCCACAGAAATTTCTTATAAAAGTTATTCGGAAAATGTGTTTCAAAATTCCGTTTCAGATTTTTGAAGTGGTGACAAACCCTTTCCACAAACTCAGAATGAACAAAAATATTATTTTCCAATAAAAAGGATTCCAATGTTGGAAAAGGTGCAAATTGTCTGTCTTTTACATAAATAATTAATCCATAAAACAGTATTTTCTCGAATGCCTTTATTTTGTCGTACGCATCAAGAACAGTTAAAAAAATTTCAGTGAAGGGAGAGATTTATTATTATTATTATTATTACCCCAAGACCTCATGGAGTCAAAGACTCATCTGGGTGGTCCTTTTATCACACACACATCTCATCATACCGTGTCTTAAACACACTCAAACTCCTTGCAGACACCACACTCTCAGGCAAGGCATTCCAATCATTCACAATTCTGCATGAAAAAAAACCTGCTTCTCACTCCCCTACTCACACCCTCTTTATACAGTTTCCAGGGATGACCTCTGGTTCTCCCCTGATCTCCCACTATTCTCTGTAGAACTTCTCCACCATTGATCCTATAACAACCCCTTACCAACTTGTAGGTCTCTATCATATCTCCCCTCTTCCTCCTGTCCACCAGAATCTGCAAATTACATCTTCTCAATCTTTCCTCATACTAGACATTCCAGAGGTCAGAAACTACATTAGTCAATCGCCTTTGGACCCTTTCCAACATCTCTTCATCCATCTGAAAACACGGTGACCAAATCTGGGCACAATACTCCATGTGCGGCCTAATCAAAGCCTTATACAACCGAACAAGAATCTCCCTACTTCTACACGTCAGTGTCCTCCGCATCATTCCCAAAAGCCTTTGTGTTGTCTTCACAATTTTGGAGTTGTGTCTCCTAAATTTTAGATCCTTATCCACAATCACCCCCAGATCTCTTATTTCCTCTACCTCAAACAATATAGTCTCACCAAGCATAAATTCTGCATCACATCTTTGTTTACCAAATTTTAAAACCTTACATTTTGCAAGATTTCGCATCCCCATTTCCCTGCCCAATCACTCAATTTATTCAAGTCTTCTTGCAAGGCCACAACATCTTCACTCCTCTTTATGGTTCGTCCCAACTTTGCATCATCTGCAAACAACTGAATATCTCTATCCAAATCTTCACATATATCATTAATATACAAGTTAAGCAGTAATGGCCATAAAACAGACTTCTGAGTCACTCCACTAGTGACTTACTTTTCCTGGATATTGCACCCCCATACACAACTTGTTGATACCTATCAGATAGCCAGTCTCCAATCCAATGCACTAATCTAATATCCAACCCCATCTGCTCTAGTTTGACTGTCAACTTATGATGAGGTACTCTATCAAAAGCCTTTGAGAAATCCAAGTATATTACTGTGTTATCCTTCTCCTCTGTCCAAGGAAGCAGTCACTTTATTGTAATAAGTAAGTAGATTACTAAAACATGACCTCCCTTTAGCAAATCTATGCTGTCCATCAAAGATAAAACCATTGTTGTCAACCCAACTCTGGATCCTAGTTCTCACAAGCTTCTCCAACAACTTAACCACAATACCTGACACAGAGATAGGCCAAGAGTTTGATGCTCGAGTTCGATCACCTCCTTTATGAAGTGGCACAATCTTCCCTCCTTCCACAGTTTAGGAACTTGACCAAGTGCAAGACTCGTATTAAAAAAATTTTTTTCAAGGCAGGTGTCAACTCCCTGGCACATTCCTTCAGAATACGCAGTGATATATTATCAAGTCCCACAGCCTTATTTACATCTAGTTTGCTGAACTCCCAAAACACCTCTTGTTCACTAACGGTCAGTCTCTCCTCCCTTTCATCAAGTGCTCTCAATCTCTCCATGAAGTCACATTCACAAGATTGAAAGATCTTTATGAACTGCTCATTAAGTATCTCCACCACACGCATTCTGCAACAACTGTCGTTATACCATTTTCTCCAATCAATGTCATCCTTCCATAATCATTCTTTCTTTTGCTGGCTACATATCAAAAGAACTCCCTAGTATTCTTTTTGGTTTCATTAGCTAACTGCTGTTCATATCTCTCTTTAGCTACTCTCACCAACCATGTCACCTGCCTGGTCTTTGCAGACCTCATGAAATTGGTTATTTCCACTTCTCTTATGCTGCTTCCACAATGCCCTTTTTCTCTGTATCACATGCTTGATCTCTTTATTCATCCATCTCACACCTACCTTATTTAACTTTCTCATCCTTGGAATACATTTAGACATTGCATCTACTAGATAGTTTTTGAAAATTCCCCAAGCTGCATTGATCTCATTTCCAGCTAACTCCTCATTCCACACTACACCCACAAGCTGTCTCCTGAGCTCTTCATAATCACCCCCTTGTAGTTCCACATATACCCTTTTCTCACAGGGGTCCTCGCACTGCTGGCAACCACCCAGGTGATCACCTCGTGGTCACTCTCACCAATTGGTGGATGATTTGACACCTCATTTATAATTACATCCTCTGATGAGATGATCAAATCCAAGACCCTTAATCCTCATGTGCCCCCTGTTACATACTGTCTGAGGTAGTTATCCCTCCCTCAAAAACTGAAGAAACTCATTTTCTTTACTTCCAGTTGCTATCTCTTCATTCCAGTCTATATTGCCATAATTAAAATCACCCATAATAATCACCCTTTTCTTATTTGCTTGGATAATTTGACTATACATTTCACTATCACCACCATCCACATTACCTGGTCTATAACAACATCCCACCAAGTATTTGATTCCATTCACCTCTATCTCACACCATACTGCCACAAAACCACTGGCACTATTTCCGTCTTGCATCTCTACTTTGTATGGACATAACTCTTTCTCTATCATCAATAGCACTCCCCCTCCCTTTTTACCCCTTCTATCCTCACGAAACACATCATACCCTTCCATCTCTAATCCTGTCAGGATGTCATCCTCTTCCAACCATGTCTCACTTATTCCGACAATCTTTGGGTGAACAGACGCAATTAGTGCAATCATTTCTTCTGCCTTGTTTCTAATACTTCTAGCATTGGTATACAAACACAACAGCTCATTTCTGGATCTACAGCTAGTTCCACTGATATCACTCACTCGATGTGATCTCTCCATGCTCGACTGGGGCCATTTCCCCTTCTCCTTCTTCATTTAGAACCCTTTTCAATTCCAACTGTTTCCTCTTGATCCCTGGTCATCCCATTCCTTTCCTGCCTACACATGTTCTCACCTCCTCTTAGAGCATCCACCTTTTTCACGCTATGTACCGTCAACCCTGAGCCTCCCCGTTTCCCTGCTCCTCTTGCACACCCATTTTCTCATTTTCTATACTCATACCACTCACTTCCCCATTCATATCCACTTCAATCTCTCCTATCTTACTCTCCTCCTCTTCCACATCACTCCCCTCTTAATCTAATTCATTCTCTCTATTCACTTCTGTACCTTCCAGCAGCAGTCTCTGCAAGCGACTCACACCATAACCACTCAAATGCAGTCCATCGCTCCGATACAGCTCACTTCGTCCCTCAAACACATTCCACACATTAACAAACTGTACTCCCATCTGGAGTACAGTTTGTTAATGTGTGGAATGTGTATATCCCTCACACGTTTCAGCCAGCATATCATTCATAATCCTTGCTCTCTGCCTCATTTCACCACAGTCATACCTAGGCAACACACTGACTACCCTTCCTGTCACACTATTACCTAAATTCAAAATGAATTTAGTTCATTTAATTTCGAAAAAATGTCTGAAAGGTAGGATAGTGTTGATAACCATGCTTCGTCAACAAGGAGTGATGCAAAATCAGAATTACGTTCATTTACAAATAATAAAACTTCATGCCTTAAATGAAATAACCTTGTTAGTACTTTGCCCCTGGAAAGCCAGCGAATTTCAGAATGAAGCAAAAGTTGTTTATATTCACAGCCCATTTCATCACCAAGTACTGAAAATAACCTGTTATTTAATGGTCGAGCTTTAATAAAATTAACTAATTTGACAGTGTTGCATAGCACAGTTTTAAATTCTGGTGGCATTCCTTTGGAGGCTAACACTTCCCTATGTATGAAACAATGCACCCAATCCATATCCAGAGCTACTTCTTTGACCTTAGAAACAACCCCACTATGCCTGCCTGTAAGAGCACGAGCTCCATCCGAACAGAAGCCTATACATTTTTCCCACTGGATCCCTTTGTGTATTATGTAATTATTGAGAGTGTGAAATATTTCTTCTCCAGTGTTCGGGATGACAAAGTTCTACAAAACAGAATATCATCATGAATATTATCATGCGCATATCTTACGAAGCATATTAACTGCACATCATTTATAACATCAGTAGTCTCGTCTATTTGTAACGCATAATAAGGGCTCTTCTTAACTCTTTTGATTAACTGAGATTCTACGTCACCCACCATATCGTTATTTCTGCGACTGACAATGTCATTTGAAAGAGGAATCAAATCAACATCTTTTAGTTAACTTGTTGCCAAACATCGTTTTTGCCACATCTTTTATAGCTGGAAGTAGTAAATTTTCCCCTATAGAATGAGGTTTCCCTGTTTTTTCTATGTGCAAACTTAAGAGATAGGATGCTTCCAGTGCCTTGCTTTTAATGGAACCCATGGCCGAAACTATATCTTTCCCATGATTTAATGTCCCTAAACGTCGCTGAAAAAATTCAATTGGCTTATTTTTCACATCATAATGTTTAGTTTCTAAATGTCGTCGGAGTTTTGCAGGTTTCATGCACTCGTTCGGCAACACTTCATAACACAAAACACATTGAGGTGTCTGTTCACTTTCATCTCCACACCAAGTAAACCCAAATTCCAAATATGAACTGTTATATTTCCTACTGTATTTTTTCTTTGAACTGCTTGTTTCTTCTACTTTAATAGTATCAGATTTACTCGCTGTTACAGCACGTGTATCACAATTAGGGTTAGCATCACCTGTTTCATTTGCTCTTCTTTTCAAAGTCATAGTTCTAAGCCACTTTTTCATTATTAAAAAAACGTTTCCAAAAAATATATAAATATATAAATACTGGGGTTAACTCACGACACACTTTGTCCAAGTATCACTTAGCACTTCTCAAGATGATGAAAGAAGGAAACCTTCAATAATAAAAATCAATAAACAACAAGCCATTGGTTGAAATGTGGATAACACATGTTCACTTCAAATCTGACAAAACAGCAAGGGAAGGCAGAAGCAATAAAACTATATTGTTTTTCACTTCACCCCTCTTTTATTATTCGTCATTCTGCAGCTACAAATTTAGCGGCAGAATGACGAATAATAAAAGATGGTTAAATGAAAAACAATATAGTTTAATTGCTTCCGCCTTTGAACATTCTGACGCTATCTGTTGGTTTTTTAAGGCTCCATTTGATTTCAATAATTTTTACTTACTTATTCAATTTTAATTTGTTTTGTTTGGATAATAAAAAAAAATATTTATTTAATTAATTTAAGTCTGCCTGCAGACCACAGGTTGAGAAACACTGATATAGATGATGAATAAGAGCGGAGATAATGTGCATCGTTGTCTAACCTCTGATTGTATATCAAACCATTTTCCTGTATATCCTTCAATTCTAACTGTTGACATACAACTTAAATATAGACTGTGTATTGCTCTGTTTGATGTTCCATATACTCCATTCTAATTGTAGAGGATTTTCTCTGGGCAACTTGTTGTATGCCTTTTCGAGATCAACAAAACTCAAGTACCTATTCACATTCCCATGATTTCTCAACTATTTGTTGTAAAGTGAAATTCTTATCTTGACAATTTCTATTTGGCCTACACACACAGCTTGTCTTTCTCTAAGTTTCTCTTTCACAATTTTTCTCAGCCTCTATTCAAGAATGTTTGCATAAATCTTACTGACCCTTAATAGAGAAATTCTTCTGTAATTTCCACATCACCTTTTTTTTTCTTCTTTTTACAAATGGGAACTATGTGAACTTTACTCTAATCATCTGGAATATGACCTTCTGACCAGGCCCTCTGAATTATACAGTGTAACCACTGCAAAAATTTTAGACTGCCATATTTGAGCATTTCTGGTCAAATATGACCAGAAATGAAATTTCTTTTTTTCTTTTGCTATGAACTTTCACAGTATGCTTGCTTTTTTTTTTTTTACTGCTTCTTTAAAATTGTGTTCACCATGGTGACCTGTTTTTATATTCTCAGACAACCTCACCACATACCTCCCTAGCTGAATCACAATCAATGATTTCATCATATTTTGCCACTGAGACTCGAAGATTTGTTTCTCGTTTTCAAACAGTTTCATTTTATCTTCAATAGTGTTTGTATAGTTGAGTATACAGTTTACCTTTAAAAGCTGCTCAACTTTAATTCTTTTTATAACTTTTTTACATACTGTTCTTTTCAAATGGTATTCATTTCTACCATCCTTTAGAACTAAGTGATGGTCATCACTTCCTATTTCAAATCCTCTGTACACTTTTGTATTCTGAACCAGCATGAAGATATCACTTTCAAGAATGACAGTCAATGAGGGTTTTCTCATTTCTTTTGTCTTCTCTCCATGTGAACTTGTGCAAATCTGTATGTTGGAACATGGCAAGAGTAATGATTAGTCCATATCCTAACCAAAAATTCAGCAGATACTTATTGTTATTATTAACTTTTCCCTTTTGTCCAAATTTTTCTAAAAACGTTGGGTATGAGTGGGATTCATTTCCTACTTGTTTAGATCTCAAACAATAAACAGTTTTCCATTTTCTTTACATCAGCTGCCTGCTCTAATAACTTGAAAAATTTCTCCACTTCTTAAGAGAACGTTCTGTAGCACGATCATTAATAAGTTTTTTCATTGTGCATTTCCTCATTTTGAAGCTTGTCCACATAACTCCACTTGAAACTGCCTTCCAAACAAGAAGTTTATCTTCATACCTGGTGTTGAATGCCTATCCTTATTCCTTTCTTTCCTTGATCGCTATTGTCTACATATAACATCCTACATTTATTATTTAGTAAGATCTCACCCGTTTTTTGTCATTTTTGTCTTAGTAATGCCAATTATACCCATGTAGTAGTTTTCTAGTTCTGTGTATATGATTTTTTTCCCATTAATATTCTTTGTATTGATGATTCTTATGATGTTGGGTTTGTTCTTCTAGATGTGTTGAGTTGGAGTTTTTTTTCCAATAGCTGACTTTTCACTATTTGTCCTGCTTTCCTGATAAAAACAGTGAGTATATTGTTTAACTGGGCAATGCCACAGATGGCATGGAGTATCATCAAGCTTTATCATCATAATGTATTTAAGTCAATAGAGAGTACAATTTGGTCAGCTAAGTTCCAAATTGCCAGTACATTCCCATTATTATCTTTTTATTATGATAATTTATGCCACAGACACAATATATGTCGAAACCGGTCTGGGTAATGGCACCTTGCCTTTAATACATAGCATCATACATCTCCTCCAGGAGATGTGCTTTGCATTAAGGGTAAATATTAAGAATAGTGATCAGAGCTTATCCACCTTTACCACGAGTTGCTTTGACTTGCACTATGTGTGGGGTCACTCAGACTTACAATACTTGCAGGCACAAACTTGACTTACCTTTCTGTTTGCTTACTTGGGAAATGGAGTAAAACCAGGTTTAAAATAGCTTGGTATCTTTAACATTTATTATATCCAAGGTAAAATACTTTATATATATATATATATATATACACACACACACACACACATATATATATCAGAAGACTGATTACTCAGTTGAAGTACGTTTTTTAGGATTAAATGACTGGGAAACCGAGATAAGAAATAAAACAAATTTTAATGGCACAACTAGTTTCGTCTCTAACAGACTTCTTCAGGTGCAAAAAAATAAAAGAAACAACCAATAAGCACTGTAAAGGAAATAACTCTAAACAGAACAAAAAAGGTTAACGTATGCATTTCAACGTTAATGAGTTGACAATTGTGTATTTAAAAACATTCTCTGTCTGACTTCATTGTTAAGTGTATGCGTGCGCTCACAATCTTGTGTACGCCAATATTGGATAGCAGCACAGTGACCGTCAGATAGGTTATAACTTAGGTTATTATTGATATGTATAGGATTGAGAATGATTTGTTTAGATTCTACTATCTTTCTCTCTAATTCATTGTAACAATTGAAAATATTACTAGTAGACTTGTCCCATAGTACTGGATGAGTGTGGTTCTCTTCATTAGAAATTGCAGAAAACAGACCATGGCTAGACAGAGCACTGGTTAACATTCTCCCATAACTTATGTCTCTGTGATGTTCTTCAATGAGTAGCTCAATGGATTTCTCTGTCTGGCCAAAGTATGGTTTATCACAATTGCACCAAATCTTGTAGACACTGGAATACTTGAAATTGTTATGTCTAGGTTTAGGTCTGCTCAGTAAGGAGCAGAGTTTCTGTAGAGGTGTGAATAAGTCCGTATGGGGTACTTCCAAAGAGCCATGGCCAATTTGGGAGAGACAGAGTCGATGTAAGGTAGAGAAACTTTAGCTTTAATACATGTTGTATCCTCATTATAGCGAGGGAGTGGAGAGAACAAGAATTTGTCAATAGTTTTTTAGGAATATCCATTCAATTGAAAGGTAGTCTGGAGGAAATTAAGTTCTTTGTTTAGTTCTTCTTCTTCATGATAAAGAAGAGAACAAGCCCAATGTCCAAGTGTCGAAATGATTCCAAACTTTTGTGGGGATGATGGTGAGACTGAGTGTGGAGATATCTGTTTGCATGGGTAGGTTTTCTATAAATCGAAATCTTCAATTTCTCTGCTGAACAGGTCAGTTTAGCATCCAAAAAAGGAAGAGAACCATTAACTTCTAACTCAGCTGTAAATATGATGTTTGGATGTTGATTATTCAAATGGTCTAGGAAATTTTGAAGAGATTCATGGCTGTTGCCCCAAACTAAAAAAAATGTCATCTATGTATCTTTTCCAAATTCTAGGTTTTAAATGAAAGAAGGAGGTAGCTTTCTCTTCAAAATCTTCGAGATAGATGTTTGCAAGTACTGGTGACAACGAGTTTCCCATACGAACTTTATTCACACCTCTACAGAAACTCCACTCCTTACTGAGTAGACCTAAACCTATACATAACAACCTCAAGTATCCCGGTGTCTACCAGATTTGGTGAAATTGTGATAAACCATACTTTGGCCAGACAGAGAAATCCACTGAGTTATGCATCAAAGAACATCAGAGAGCATAAGTTATGGGAGAATGCAAGCCAGTGCTCTGTCTAGCCATGTTTTGTTTTCCGCAAATTCTAATGAAGAGAACCACACCCATCCAGTACTATGGGACAAGTCTACTTTAGTAATATTTTCCATTGTTAGGATGAATTAGAGAGAAAGATAATAGAATCTAGAGAAATCATTCTCAATAATAACCTAAGTTATAACCTATCTGACTGTCACTGCGCTGCTATCCAATATTGCCGTACATGAGATTGTGAGCGCACGTGTATGCCAAACAATGAAATCAGAGAGAGAGAGAGAGAATGTTTTTAAAAACACAATTGTCAACACATTAAAGTGTTGAAATGCATAAGCTAACATTTTTTTGTGCTGTTCGAGTTATTTCCTTTATAGTTCTTATTAGTTGTTACTATTATTTTTTTGCACCTCAAGAAGTCAGTTAAAGACAAAACTAGTTGTGCCATTAAAATCTGTTTTATTTTTTATCTCGGTTTCCCAGTCATTTAATCATAACACACACACACACACATACACACACACACTCTCTCTCTCTCTCTCTCACTCACACATATATATATATATATATATCATCATCATCATCGTGAAATTCCTGATATATACCCTCAAGGGGTATACAGGATATGATAGTAGTACATGAAAAATTTACATCATTACTAACTTCCTATCTACAATTTTCCTCCAAATCAGTCTGTCACCTGTCAATACTCCAACATTGTCAGATCTTATATTTCTATCTTCTAAGGCAATTTTTACCATATCAATCCACCTATATCTTGGTCTACCTCTGGGTGTTTTTTCCTGCCAACCTGGCAGAGAACACTTGTTTTGTTAATCTTTCCTCTCCCATTCTGTTTAAGTGACCATACCACCTGAGATTAGCTTTGCTAACACATTCCTGGATGCTGACAATGTCAAGTTCTTTCCTAATATCCTTGTTTTTAATATTATTTTGCCATTGTACCATCTGTTCATGCCCATAATCTTTCTCAGGACTCCATATCTGCAGTTTCTACTCTTTGGTCAAGTGTTTTAATTCTACTGCAGTTCTCAGATCCATAGATTAAAATTGGTTTGAACACTGTCTTGTATATAGCTACTTCAGTGGTTTCACTAATTTCTCTCTTATTGCATATAAATTTATTCAGTTGACTTCCCACAATACCAGTTTAGTTGATTCTATGGTCTATTTCCATACTTAATTTACCATCTTCAATAAAATCTTGCCTAAGTAGCTGAAATGTTTTACTTGTTCTATAGGTTTTCCATTCACAATGCAGTTGATATTTTCAGTGCTCCTGCCTATTTTCATTTTCTTTGTCTTGTCATTGCTGACCTTCATACCAAATCTATTACAACAGTTATTCAATTTAATCAGGGAATCTTGCAGACTTGTAGCAGATTAATTTAGAAGTATAACATCATCCACATAAAACAAAGAGCTGAGATTAACATCTCCAATTTTGATATCAGGTTTAATACCACTACATGGAAAATGTTCATCTGAAACAGCATCAAAGTTCCCACCATGTACTAAGCCCACTGGAACACGTACAGCTGCCACCCAACATCCTTTTACAATACACCTCGAAACCCACAGAACAAGTTTCCTTTCCTCCTCATTCATCCCTGCTACTGCAGTACTATGGAACAGTCTTCCCCCAGACGTATTTCCCAAGGAATACAACATACAGGCATTCAAATCAAATGTAAACAAGTTTCTCCTTTTGCAACCCACCACCCATATACGGTACTAACGTACTATAGGTTGACCAACCAATCTCCTGTATATGGGCCCAAAATAAAAAAAAATAATAAATAAATAAATTTAAAAAATACTACTTTCCTTCATAATGTGATCCATATAGATAATGAATAACAGAGAGGGATAAAGTATATCCTTGTATGACACCATATTTAAAATAAAACCATCTTCCTGAACTTCCTTCAATCCTAGCTGCTGACTTACAACTCATATAAAGACTAAGTATTGCTTGATATAATGCTGCACTGACACCAACCAACTGTAGCGTTCTGAATAGCTTCTCTCTTGGTACCTTGTCATATGCTTTTTCCAGATCTACAAAACTTAAATACAGATCTTTGTTATAATCCCATGACTTCTCAACTATTTGTGGTAAAGTGAAAATCTGACAGCCTCATTGGCCTGAATCCAGCTTGTTCTTCACCAAGCTTCTCTTCCGCAATTCTTCTCAACCGTTTCTCAAGTATACTGGTATAAATCTTACCAGGACAACTCAGTAGAAAAATACCTCGGTAATTCTCACATTCAGCTTTATTTCCCTTTTTATATATGGGTAATATGAGAGCTCTATTCCAATTATCTGGAATTCGTCCTTCTGTCCAGGCCATCTAAACTATGAAGTGCAGCCACTGTTAAGACTTTTATACCTCCATACTTGAGCATTTCTGGTAAATATATCATCTACTCCTGCTGCCTCTCCACATTTCAGGCCTTTGATGGCTTTTTCTACTTCAAGTATGGATATGTATTCCTGATTGCATGCATGGTCAGTGTGTTTTATCGCTATGCTGTAATAACTGCTAGTTTCATTTAGCAATTTTTTGAAGTAATTACTCCATACTTCAAGGATATTTTTTTCTCCAGATTTCATATCACCTTTATCATCTTTAATTCCTTTTACAGCACTCTTTCCTCCATTTCTGAGCTTCTTCAACAACCTCCAGAATATCTTGCTGCTGCCTTCATATTTATTTTCTATGTTCTTACCAAAGTCTTCTCATGACATTTGTTTAGCTAGTTTTACACAGTGTTTAGCTTTCTTACATTTGTCTCTGTATTCTCTAAAAGCAAAAGATGACTTATTTGCCATGAATGTTTGATATGCTTTCTTCTTTTCCTTCACTGCCTCTTTAACTTCCTGTGTTCACTCTATGTAGTGGACACAGGAAGTTAAAGATATTTTATATATATATATATACAAGGTGTTCGGGATAAATTTGACAGTTTCGTAAGGAAAAAGAAAATCTTCTTTGTATCTATTAAATTTAATGAATTGACAAAAAAACATTACAGGCAGAGTTAATTACAATACTATCAACAAGATTTACTCAAAATAACCACCATTAGCATCGATCACAGCTTCAATTCTGCTTCGGAACCTCGAACAAGCTGATGCTACAGTCTCCCTGGGAAGGGCCGCAAAAACTGTTTTAATTTTATCCATTAACTGGGCTTTTGTATTACTGGAAGTGCGATTGGTGTCTTTTTCAACTGCGCCCCATACAAAATAATCCATGGGGTTAAGGTCTGGGGAGTTTGGAGGCCAAACATTTGGACTGGTGAAGTCGTAGAAATTTTCAGACAACCATTTTTGACTTTTCCCAGAGGTGTGGCAAGGGGCCGAATCCTGCTGCCATACATACGGCCTACCATTGGCTACCCTTGTTATCCAGGGCTTGACTACAGTTAGCAACTCCACGAACAAAGCCCGAATTCCAATGCCAGGGTTCTTCAACACCTGTTCCTGCAGATTTGCGAGGAATTCTGCTGTACGAACGCAATCAGATCGTCTGCTAGGGATCTTTCTTCTTGCTACATCCTCGTAGTCACCATTGCAAGTCTCTAGTTCATGCCTGATTGTTTTTACTGTATTCAGGGAGCATTGGGCAGCAGTCGTAATATCCTTATTTTGATGGCGGGCACGAATCATCATGATACAAGTTATTCTCTTCCATGATTCAGGTGGGTTCCAGCTATCCATCCTTTCTGACATCTTGTATATGAATGAAGAAGGGTCCAAACTTTTAAATGAAGAGAAGTGTGTGTTAATACATGTAACTTACGGAAAAATATAATTAATTATAAATATGTCAAATTTATCCCGAACACCCTGTATATATATACTGAAATAAAGAGCCAATAGTCTTCACTTCAGCGTGGTAAATTTATTCAAATTAAGTGGATAATAATATGATAATTAATACTTAAGGAATTGACAGCGTACACTAGAAATATAAATTAAATCAACTTTAATATATACTTTCCAATATTTTGGCAATGTCACATTGCCATCTTCATGGGAACTTAAGATAAAGACACGTGCACGCAAGTACTACATAACAGCAAATGAGAAATGAAGCGAGGAAGCTACCGTTTTCCTAAAGTCCTGATGGTGCCCCCTGGCAGGCTATATTAGGTGTGCTTGGCTTTTGGGCTGAAGTTCTTCTGATGTATGTTTCTCAAATTTGGGACAGTATCATGCATTCAAATTTGTTGAGGTTTGGCATGTTCCCTGAAGCTGATTCCATAAATAGTCTTTCATATTTGAACTTGCTGTCTCAACTCACTGATGAGAGCTCAAAAAAGGTTGAAACCAGTCTGGGTAGTCACCTTCCCCCATAATGTATAACAACATACATCTCCTAGGAGTTGTGTTTTAGATTATGGGAAAATACTAAGGACAGTGATTAGAGTTTACTCCACCTTCACTACGAGTTGCCCCAGCATGTACCAGGTGCTGGTTTACGCTTGGACTCACCGAACTTTTAAAGTTTTCGATATTCGGCATGAAACTCTTAGAATTTCTATCTTTCAGTTTCTTATTCGGCTAAGAAATAATGTTGGATTCAATATCCACTTAATTTGAATATATATATATATATATATATATATATAAATAAAATTGGGGTACTTAAGGGTCAAAGCTACATAACTGAGAGGAGCCCTCCACATAGCCTTTTAAAGGAATGTGGAGAACTGATTAGAGCTTCTGACCTAATGTCAAATCCTCATCTTCTCATGGAAAGTGCACCTTCTACTGAACAAACGAGGATGGGCTGGCAATTTGGGATTTAGCCAACCAAATTGTATTCTTATTGGCTTAAACCAAAATAAAAAACGACGGTACAACATGAGAAAATTTCATGCAGGCTGAGACTTTGCTGGGTAAAACAAAGCCCCAGTTGTTTCACCAGGGAACCAGGGCAAACAGCGAAAAGTCAGCTACTGGAACAAATCCTAAAACCCATCGCAACTCAACATCACAGGAGTTCAAGATCAGTACTATCAACATAAGAAGCCTAAATGGAAGAAATGGAGCTGGCTGAGGAATTGGCTAAGTACCAGATTGACATAATAGGGGTGACTGAAACAAAAAAAAAAAAAAGGCAAAAACTGGTGAGATCTTTCTGAGCAATAAATACAAAATGTTATATTCAGGCAATGACAATCATGGAAAAGAAGGAGTGGCCACAGTATTCAACACTAAATACAATGCTAATCTTCTTGAATGGCAGGCAATTTCAAGCAGAGTGATGTGGGCAAATATGAGAATGGGGAACTGGACAATGAGACTTATTTGTGCCTATGGACCCACAGAAGGTTCTACTAAGGTAGAAGTGGAAGAATTTTTAGAGAAAGCAAATGACACAATGAACAAGGAAAAGTTGGTCCATGTTGGGGATCTAAATAGCAGAGTAGGAAATGATTGTCAGACATACATAAATATATTGAGAAAATTTGGAGAAAAGAGCTAAGCTAATAATGATGGCATATACCTGTTGGATTTCTGCTCAAGACATGGACTGGTTATTACTAACACAATGTTCTTCCAACATAAAATGTCCACAAATTCACATGGAGAAAAGAGGCAAGGAATAAGAAAAGACTCATTGACCATGTTATTGTTGATAGTGAAGTTTTCTTCCTGGTGCAGGACACCAGAGTGTACAGAGGATTTGAAATTGGAAATGATCATCATTTAGTCTTGAGCAGGATAAAATTGAATTTCATATTGAAAAGAATAACATATAGGAAAGTTTTAAAGCGAATAAAAGTTGATTCGCTTTATTACAACTCTTAGTTGTGAACTGTAGACTAAAATACACAAACAAGATTGAAGAAAAATGAAAGAGTTCGAGAAAAGGAACCAAACTTTGGAGATTCAATGGCAATCTCTGAAGAAAGCACCGATTGATGCAGCAAGAGAGGCATGTGGTGAGATTGTCTGTAAGGATAGAAAAATCAGAACTCCATGGTGGAGCATATCAAAAGTGCCTGGCAAATAAGTCAGCTGGTGCTCTGAGAGAATACAGAGACAAATGTAAGAAAGCAAAACACTGTGTAGCTAAACAAAAGTCATGGGAGGACTTTGTAAGAACATAGAATATAAATATCAAAAAAAAAAGGTGGCAAGATATTCTGGAGGTTGTTGAAGAAGCACAGAAATGGAGGAAAGAGTACTGTAAAAGGCATTAAAGATGATAAAGGTGACATGAAAACAAGAGAAAAGATATCCTTGAAGTATGGAGTAATTACTTCGAAAAATTGCTAAAGGGAACAAGCAGTGATGACAGCACAGTGGTAAAAAGCACTGACCAGGCATGCAGTCAGGAATACATATCCATACTTGAAGTAGAAAAACCCTTCAAAGGCTTGAAATGTGGAAAGGCAGCAGGAGTAGATGATATTCGACCAAAAATGCTGAAGCATGGTGGTATAAGAGTCCTACAGTGGCTGCACTGCATAGTTCAGAAAGCCTGGACAGAGGGACGAATTCCCGATGATTGGAGTAGAGCTCTCATAGTACCCATATATAAAAAGGGAATTAAAACTGAATGTGAGAATTACAGAGGTATTTCACTATCGAGTGTTCCTGGTAAGATATATGCAAGTATACTTGAGAAATGGCTGAGAAGAATTGTTGAAGGGAAGCTTGGTGAAGAACAAGCTGGATTCAGGCCAAATAGATGCTGTCAGGGTCAGATTTTCACTTTATGACAGATTATTATTATTATTATTATTATTTCCCAAGGCCTCATGGAGTCAAAGACTCATCTGGGAGGTCTTTTTATGACAGACACATCTCATCATACCGTGTCTTAAACACACTCAAATTACTTGCAGTCACCACACTCTCAGGCAAGGCATTCCAATCATTCACAACTCTGCATGAAAAAAACCTGCCTCTCACTCCCCTACTCACACCCTCTTTATACAGTTTACAGGGATGATCTCTGGTTCTCCCCTGATCTCCCACTATTCTCTGTAGAACTTCTCCACCATTGATCTTATAACAACCCCTTACCAACTTGTAGGTCTCTATCATATCTCCCCTCTTCCTTCTCTCCACCAGACTCTGCTACATCTTCTCAATCTTTCCTCAGATAGTTGAGAAATCATGGGAATATAACAAAGATCTGTATTTAAGATTTGTAGATCTGGAAAAGGCATACGACAAGGTGCCAAGAGAAGCTGTTCGAAATGCTACAGTTATATAGTGTTATTGGGGCATTATATCATGCAATACTTGGTCTTTATTTGAATTGTAAGTCAGCAGTTATAATTAAAGGAAGTACAGGAAGGTGGTTTAATGTTAAATCTGGGGTCAAACAAGGATGTACACACACAGACAAAGAAATTAGCACACCTGGAAGAAAACATGGTACAACGGCAAAACTAAGCAAATAGCTAGAGTGCTGGGTGGTATGCAAATGATCCAAGTTTGGTGCGATTGCACATGCCAACACACCCTGCGGTGGCACTGCAAGAATGAACCGACAGCCTTATAAAGCCGGCGTGTAGTCAATAGCCGATTAAAGGGAAAAGCACCGGCCGACGCAAGCTAGAGTACAGAGTGACAATAATGCCGGGTAGATGCCAGAGACGTCGATTTAAGCAACTTATGGCTTTGACAGAGGCATGATCATCGGCCTGAAAACCGGAGGGTGATCGGTGAGGCGTATAGGCATGCACATAACAGTTCTGACATACCGTGTGACAGCGCTGGGAGCTGTGGACACATTCCATCACTGCCACACGGCAGGGCGGCAAGGGACGGATCAGGAGGACCAATGGTAGAGAGGATCAACGGATCATGCAGCAAGCACAGAGGGATCCCACGGTGACCCGGTCCACTATACAGGCAGATGTAGGGGTTCCTGTGTGCCCACAAACCATTTCCTAATGCCTCCCAGAGGCGAAACTATGATCCCAGCACCCCTTACATGTGCTCCCATTAACACTGCAACATCGACGACTCTGTTTGTAGTGGTTCCAGGTGAGAGCGACATGGAACGCCACAGACTGGCGACATGTGGTCTTCAGCGATGAGTGTCGCTTTGTCTTGGGGACAGATGATCATCGTGTCTGGGTGCGGAGGACCCCTGGTCAAGGACACAATCCCAACCTCGTTATCGAGTGCCACACCTCCTTCACTGCAGGCATTATGGTCTGGGGGAGCCATAGCCTACGATAGCCGATCACCCCTCATAGTGGTACGTGGCGCATTGACGGGGAAACAGTATGTGGACGACATCCTATGGCCCTACGTTCTCCCATTCCTGGCCAAGATACCAGGAGCACTATACCAGCAGGATAATGCCCATCTGCAAACGGCTTGGGTTTCCCAGGCCTGCCTATGTCGTGTACAGACACCTTCATGGCATGCCTGCTCCCCAGGCTTGTCCCCTATTGAGCATGTTTAGGAGCAGCTGAAACGCCAGCTCTCAACATGGCGCAATATCAGGGATTTGGAGCACAGCATCCAACACGTGTGGGCCAGTCTGCCACAGGACAACATCAGGCATCTGTTCGCCACCATACCGGACTGTATTGCAGCATGTAAAGCTGCACGAGGCGGTGCAACGTGCTATTGATGATGACTGGATTGCGTACCACAGATCCCTTTGTAATTGTCCTTCAGCTCTGTTTTTGCCATCATGTGCATCACTCACCTGTATCATTACACCAATAAAATTTTAGTTGAATCCTATGCTTCCTTCTTGGTGCACTAATTTCTTTGTCCGTGTGTGTATTTTATTCCCTCTATTATTCATTATCTATATGGATCACATTATGAAGAAAAGTGATATTAAACCTAATATCAAAATTGGAGGTGTTAATCTCCGCTCTTTGCTTTATGCGAATGATGTTATACTTCTAAATAAATCCACTACAAGTCTGCAAGATTCCTTGACTAAGGTGAATAACTGTTTTAATAGATATGATATGAAGGTCAGAATTAAAAAGACAAAGACAATGAAAATGGGTAGAAACATTGAAAATATCAACTGCGTTGTGAACATTTCAGCTACTTATACACGATTTCTTAGTGAAGATGGTAAATTAAATACGGAAATAGACAACAGAATCAACAAAGCTGGTATGGTAGGAAGTCAACTGAATAAATTTATATAGAAGAGGGGAGAAATTAGCCAAGACACTAAATTAGCTATATACAAGACAGCATTCAAGCCAATTTTAACTTATGAATCTGAGAGCTGGGTCAGAAGTAAAACACTTGACCAAAGACTAGAGACTGCAGATATGAGAGTCCTGAGAAAGATTACGGGGCATGAACAGATGGCATCAATGGCAATATCATATTTAAAAACAAGGATATTAGGAAAGAACTTGACATTATCAGCATCAAGGAATGCATTGATGCATTCCTTGATGCTGATAATGTCAACATCAAGGAATGCATTAGCAGAGCTAATCTCAAGTGGTATGGGTGAGGAAATGGGTGAGGAAAGATTAGCAAATCAAGTGTTCTCTGCCAGATTTGCAGAAAAAGACCCAGAGTAAGACCAAGATATAGGTGGATTGATATGATAAACAGTGTCTTAGAAGACAGAAATATAAGATCTGATAATGTTGGAGTCTTGACAGATAACAGACTGATTTGGAGGAAAACTGTAGATAGTAAATTTGAACAAAATTTTTTTATACCGATTTTACTTAGAAATAACAAATTATAGAAAATACTTGTAATTGAATTAGCATTTATCTCAATTTTTTTTCTGTATTGAATCTGGTAATATATCAGAGTAAATTGTTAAAATATTTAAGAACCATTGAAATTGTACAAACAAAGAAATAGCTCACACAAGATTAGACATCTTGACCTGAGGCTAGCAAAAATCGGCAAGGTCAATGGGTTATGGGTTTTCCCACCAAAACTCAGCGACGGCAGGGTGGCGGAAAAAACCCCTCCAAATATATCAGGGTGTTTAATTGAAGGGAGTTCCAAGGTCGAGAGAGTAGGATAAAAGTTAGAAATCAAAGGGCCAAAGCGCTCTGTTCCTGGATCTCATTTCCGGTCTCACTTCAAAGAGGATCCTGTGTCCAGCCATTTCAAGGACGGCGTCGGACAGCAGAAATCCGATGATGATTGGAGGTTCGTAACAGCAGTGACGGTCCATTCCAGAAGTCCCACCACAAAGTTTCTTGACAATGTCCGAGTATGCTGTGTCATCATTGCCATGAACTAGTGCCCAATTGTGGTTTTTACCAGAAGAAAGAGGAACGTGATCTCTAGGATCTAGTGTACTGAACTAGCTGACAAGGTTGCAAGTAAGAATTTTTGTAGAGCTTTCCTAGATTGTGAAAATTAAGGCTAAGAATGCCGATCCCATAGTTAGTTAGCGTAAAGAACATTTTTTTGTGAAGTCGTAAAGCTGAACTTCTAATTAACGGTGAACTAATTGTTTACACAGTTCAGAGAAATTTACTAATGTTATGTGATGAAGGGGAAATTGATTGTAAAATTTAGTTATGCCTGATTCTGTTTTAGCCTAAGTTGAGTTACGTTAGAGTGTATATATATGTCTATCCTACTGTCTGATTGTTATGAGCATGTATATTGTTTTATATCAAAAGGCTTAAGCGAGAAATTCTAATCTAATCTAGTGGAGAACCAGACACGTGTTTTACTTTGTTCCCATTGTTATTTAGCTGAGTTAATCAGAGATAGATATTCTGATATGTGTAGATTTAATCTTTGTAATTACCTTGATTTAGAGTGAATAAACAGTTTTGTTTGTTAATAACCAATGCATTGTCTCATAAAACATAGAACCTGTGTGTCCTGAAGATAGAGTATCCACAACTGACTGATTGATTTTTAGTTTTTTACGTTGCTTGAAATAGAATTAAACTTTAGAGTAATTTCCGTGTTAAGCTGGATATTTCTCTTGCATGTATGGGAAAGACATACAATTCCTCTACGTGATCTTTAATGGCACATTCGAAAAACAAATAAATTTTTAAAGATCAGTGCAAGAGAAAATCAGCAAGATAGACATGGGAATTGGTTCCAGTCCGAAGCACTTCCTAAGTCTAGACCATAGGTTCCCAAACTTTTTCGGGCCACCGCCTACTTTGCAAGACAT